>NC_059118.1:57674622-57974622 GCF_020740685.1 Jaculus jaculus
GAGAAGCCAAAGGACCCAGGTTTGATTCCCCAGGACCCACATAAGCCAGATTCACAAGGGACACAAGCATCTGGAGTTTGTTTGCAGTGGCTGGAGGCCCTAGCGTGCCCATTCTCTGTCTATCTCTCTTATCTCTGTCTTTCTCTGCTTACAAATAAATAAATATTTTTAAAAAGAAACATATGTTATCACTTTGCATATTTGACATGAGTCTAGTGACTTTGCTCTGACTCTCCTCCAAGACTTCAATACTTTGCTTCTCTTCAGTTGATGTCTACATATTTGGCTGCAATATTTTGCAGTGGCTCTCATAGGCTCTCATACCACTGGCACAGTAAATTATCTTCCAGAAGGCCTACATTTTGCTCTATTCCATCCTGTACCTAGTTTTAATATTGTTTGAAGATGTGAGACATAGTACCAAACCATGTGTAAGTATGGGAGTCATCGTGGTCTATCTACTTTTCTTTTTTTTTGAAAATTACCCCTCGGAGACTTGTTATGTGGTGGTAGCTAGGCTTTAAAATACCCCCCTTGTGGTCCTCAACTCTTGGTACTTGTGCCCTTGAGCAGTTCTCTTCACACTGAGTCAGGGCAGGTCTTTGTGACTGTTAGACTAATGATGTTAGACTAACTAGTGATGTTATCCCACTCGCAAAGTCAGGTCACACAAATGCTAAGATACATTCTTGACTTCACCTGGGGTTCTTTGCTTTGGGAATCTAGCTGTAATTCTACAGGCGCAACGAGGTGGACTGTGGGAATGCTCATAAAGCAAGCCCTCCTGCCAAGTGCCGTGTGAAGAGACCACGCTGGGATTCTTCAGTTCTCTGTCCAACAGACCTTCAGATTGTGTCTCACAGTCAAACATTTGGATCACGGTCCCTCAGCCAAACCTTCAGTTCTCTGTCAAGTAGTCAATCTTCAGATCATTGTCCCTCAGATAACTTTGTGATTTAGCTCACTTATACATTTTTGCTTCACAGAAACTACAAGGTATTAAGTGTTGCTTTAAGCCAATGGGTTTTGGAGTAAATTTTGAAAATATTTTTATTTATTTGCAAGGGGCGGGAAGAGAACGAGCAATATGGGTGAGCCAGGGTCTCCTGCCACTGCACACAATCTCTACATGCAGGCTCCACCCTGTGCATCTGGCTCCACCTGGCTTACTGGGGCACTGAACCCAGGCCATCAGGCTTTGCAAGCAAACATTTTAACCACTGAGCCATCTCTCCAGTCCTTTGGAGTCATTTGATAAGCAGTAATAAGGCAGTAATACTTCTGGTTCCTAGTGGTCTCAGAGAGTCAGTTGTAGATGCTATGTAAGTGTCTTAGAAACTCCAAATCTTAGTCAGTGGGGTGGGCCAACTGACAAATTTCCAGACAGGGGAGTAGAACAAGGAAAGCACCACCCCACAAATGACATAGGAAATCTTTCTCCTGGAAAGTATGTCCGCTTCTGCTCCTCCTGGTCATTTTGCACAGCCAACCGTGCTTGACTTTCATGGATGAAACACTTTCATTTATTTATTTGTTTGAAAAAGAGAGTGAAAGATAGAGTGAGCATGGGTTCACTAGGGCCTATGATCGCTGCAAACAAGCAAACTGGCATGTGCCAATTTGTGTGTCTGGCCTTACATGGGTATTGGGGAATTGAACCTTGGCTGGCAAGCTTTAGCCCCAGCCCTCACTGCTGAACTATTTTTTAATTTTACCCTGACTTCAGCATCACCAGGACAATTCATATCCTCCTTTGCATAGCTCTGTTGACCATAAGATCTCTTTGTCATTTTTACTTTGCATGAGTGGATAAGTGGATAAGACATTGTGTTCCTTCCAGGCAATAAGAACTATTGGCTTAAACCACATACTTTGAGGTTAGCCTTTCTGTGTTTGTATCTAAACTCTTCATATTTAATAGTTGTATGATTTCATGCAAATTAGTATATTTTGTGAATTTATGAAACGCTTAGGTCTATTTTCTAAATATTCATTATTATTTGCAAGCAGGGAGAAAGAACAAGAATGGGTGCTCCAGGGCCTCTTGCCACTGCAAATAAATTCCAGAGGCGTGCACCATATTGCGCATTTGGTTTTATATGAATACTGGGGATTCAAACCTGGGCAGTCAGGCTTGTAAGCTGGTGCCTTAAGCATTAAGCCATCTCTCCAGCCTTAGATCTAGACTTCTTTTAAGGTCACTATGAGGATTTAAACTCATAACTCATATAAAGTCTTTGGCAAAGGGAATTCTTGATAAACATTTGTTGTGTTAAAACTATCACGACAGGCTGGTTTTGTGTAAGGCTGTGGCTGTGAAATTAAACCTTGGCATAATTCCCAAGCTCAATACTGATTCGACCTGGTTAAAAAAATAAAGTTAGCTCTCTATGCTTTAATTTCCTTATATGCAAATTATAAACTAAATGAACTCTCTCCCTGGGCCTTGGGAGGATAAAACATTATGTAATAAATGTAAAACACCTCACATAGAGCCTGACAAATGGTAGGCGGACACCAAATGCTCATTGCTTCCTTTCCTCCCAGTTACTTAAAGTAGACACTGTGCGGAGTGGATGGGGGCTGGCTGCTAAAACCTGCTAGATGCAGAGAAGGAGAATGTGCTTCAAGCTTTGCATGTTGAATTGGGTTAGACATAAACCCAAGCAGCTTCTATTATTTAAACATTAAACATATCTGGTTAAGTCACCCAACTCACTTTTTGAAGTCTCCATTTTACAGTACGGGTGATAGCGAGCTTTATTTATTTTAGCATTATTTTCCATGTGGTTGGTTTTAAATATAAATGGTAATTGATGAGGTAACTTGAAATCTGAAGATTTTAGTAATTTGAATCCACGTCTAATATACCGAGGGCGACACATACTTGGAAACATCTCTTTAGTAAGTTGATGGATTTGTTCATTTGCGAGTCTCCTCAGAGATAAATGCTGTGAGTTAGAGTCAGACTGAGTTCCTTTCGCAAGAAGATACAGCATGTAGCGATGAACATCTGCCTGGGCATCCCTCTCTGCCATATGCTAATTGTATAATTCAGTTCAACTCCTTATGCCCCAGGAAGGCAGGATGCTATGACACCAGAGGGACAAATATTTGAATCCTGGCTTCCCTTCATTTGTTTATATCAAACTCATGTTTTGATCTCTTTCAACTTTCATATGACTTGTGGCTTTAACGCCTGATTCCTAAGTGTGTGTTTTTGACTAAATCACACATGTGTAGTTTCTGGTATCTAATCAGTGATATTTACTTGTCCTTTGTTTCTTTAGCATGTGTAAAGGGAGCCCATTGAGAGAAGCACCTTCAGGCTCTGATGTTCTGTTGCTGTCAAGATTATGCAGTTAAATGAAACATCAGAATGACTGGAACCGAGGCTTGTGGTGTCCCAAACAAGAAAAGCATACTCCTGCATGCGGGGAGGGGGCACAGATGTTCCTCTGCCCGGGCCTGGCTAGGTGGGTATTTTATTTGCATTCTGTTGTGTCTACAGATGGGCTGATGACAGTAATCAGATCACAGCGTATTAGTCAGAGACTCTGTCTAGTAAATAACAGAAGAACGGATCCAGGGACACAACCCAGCTGGCACAGTTACCCTTTGGGCAAAAACAAAGCATGGTTGTCCTCTGTCCCTTAGTGAAAACTGTGTCTGATTATCTACCCATCAGAGAGAATGACAACCCCACATTTGGAGGAACATTTATTTATTTATTTATTTATTTACTCTTATTAAAAACTAAGACAGACAAAATTCAAGACAATGCTGGGGGCACGATTTAGATTCAAAACGTGTGTGTGTGTGTGTGTGTGTGTGTATACATGTAAGAATATTCTTCGTGTTATAAGGAAGGCCTCTATTTATATAATAGGACTGCTTGAGTTAGGGTTTGTTTTCTATCTGAATATTCTAAATGCTCTGTCATTATTATGCATCATATTGGTAGTGAGGAGGACAAAAATATTTCCATGGGGACTTAGGAAGGCTGTCCATGCATGTATGTCACGTGCCATTTAATCTGAACTGAGGTACTGAGACCAAATCCACCCACTGTGATAGTTTCTAAAGGAAGTAAAGGTAAAGTGTCCTTTTAAGAAGCTTACCTTACAGCATAAATCCTTAAAAGGATTGCATTGCTAAACTTTTAGCATATACCTATTGGGACATTCTACCTTCGAACAGAAACAATTGATCATCTCATACACCTATCTGCTCAAGATATCTTCTTGTATGGGGGATAATCAAAAAGTTCAGGATTATAATTATGCCTTTATTTGAAAATCTGTGTGGGCTTGGAAACTTACTTGAAATTGGACCATAGACTAGTTCATCTGTAAAAAAGGACAATAAAGATTTGGAGATCAAATGAGAGAGTAAGTTTCAAGGCCATGACATACAGTGACACTTTCATTTCCCTTTGCAACCTCAGTGCATGTCCAGGTTATTGAGGCCTGGCTATGGATTCAATGTTAAAATCAGCCCTGTAGTATGTCTGCAGTGTGGTCTGGCTTGCCAAAGACAAGAATGAAACTGGGCTAAGCCTAGCAGTTCCTTTTCTGACAAAATCAGTCACCAAACATTTTATCCTCCATTAAATGGAGCACAAGAGCTTACTGCATTGGCTGAAAAGAAAAGCAGGGCCTATTTTTTAAGCAGCAATAGCTGAATCCCTTACTCTCCCTGCTTTTCAATGTTTGTGATGACCTCTAGTTCTATATGGTGAATGAATTGCTTTGAGATTTTTTTAACTTCTTTTTTAGATGATCTTATCAGCACTGTTTCAGAATATTACTTCTTATGAAACTACTAGCCGGAATTTGAAATCATCTTGATAATGGCAAACATTTGGTTCATGTAAATATTTTATTTATTCTATTTATGAGAGAGAGAGAGAGAGAGAGAGAGAGAGAGAGAAAGAGAGAGAGAAAGAGAGAGAGAATGTGTGCTCCAGGGCCTCTAGCCAATGCAAATGAACTTCAGATGCATGTGCCACTTTTGCATCTGGCTTAAGTGGGTACTGGGGAATCCAACTTGGACCCATAGACTTCACAGACAAGTGCCTTAACTCTTAAGCCATATCTCCAGCTCAAAAATAAGTTTTTTGGGGGATTTTGTTTATTTTGTTTTGTCTTTAGAGAGAACAAGAGTGTGTGAGAGAAAATTGGCATGCCTCAGCCACTGCAATCAAACTCCAGATGCTTGTGCCACCAAGTGTGCATGTGCGACCTTGTGCTTGCCTCACCTTTGTGCATCAGAGATCTGCAGAGAGATGGAATATGGGTTCTTAGGCTTTGCTGGCAAGCACCTTAACTGCTAAGCCATCTCTCCAGCCCCAAAACTAAGGTTTTTGAATGGGTTATGTCATTTTGTTCGTTCTCCCCCAGTACTGGGATCAAACTCAGGGTCCCGTGCGTGCTGGGCTTCCTACAACCGCACCAAGTCGCCAGCCTCTGCACTAATACTGTGTCACATTGACAGAAGAACATTGGAATGATGGCATTGAGTCAAATTTAACATAAGATCTAATTGTATTAATTTAGAACAAAATATTGGGGATCTGAAAATCACTGATTGGAAATACAGTAAAAGGCTTATTGCTGTAGTATAATAATATCCCATTTTAAGAAAAGAGGATTTGGTTTTAAATATTTATGTGGCCAACTTTGTTATTTGGGCATCAAACACTTGGTTAATCTGCCAGATATGTTTATTTTTGGAACTTTTAAAATGATTTTTTTAAAGATTTATTTATTTGAGAGGGAGAGTGAGAGAAAGAGGCAGATAAAGAGAGAGAGAATGGGAACACGAGGACCTCCAGCTGCTGCAAACATACTCAAGATACACGTGTGCATCTGGCTAACATAGGTCCTGGGGAATCAAACCTGGGCCCTTTGGCTTCACAGGCAAGTACCTTTACTACTAAGTCATCTTACCAGTCCTATTTTTTTGTACATTTTTATCATCCATTTGATTATTAAACCAAGTAGGCAAAGAAACAATGTGAGATAACATGTATACTTCTTTTAACCTTCTAAAAACTTAAAATATTTTCTTTTTTTTTTAAAAAAAATTTTGAGGTAGGATCTTGCTGTGGCCCAGGCTGATCTGAAATTCACTATGAAGTCTCAGACTGGCCTCTAATTCACAGTGATCCTCCTATGTCTGCTTCCTGAATGCTGGGATTAAAGGCATGCACTGCCACACCCTGCTATTTTAAAATGTATTTTAATGAATTTATTTGGAGAGAGTGTGTGGGAGCAAGTATGCCAGGGCCTTGGCGAATGAACTCCCGATGGTTGCACTGCTTAGTGCATCTGGCTTTATGTGGGTGTGGAGGAACTGAACCTAGGCCATCAGGCCTTGTAAACAAGTGCCCTAACCACTGAGTAATCTCTGCAGTCCCAACATGCTTGTTCTCTAAATTTCACTGCTCTACAATTAAGGTGTAGTGTTTTTTTATTTTACTTTATTTTTTGAGATAGTGTCTCACTCTAGCCTGGGCTGATCTGGATTTCACGCTGGAATTCCAGGTTGGCCTCGAATTTATAGTGATCCTCCCAAGAGCTGGGATTAAAAATGTGTGCTACCATGCTGTGCAGGATGTATTCTTTATCTTTTCTTTTTTGGGGGGAGGGGTGGGTGGGTGAGTAGGATATCTCTTAAGCCAGACTGTCCTGGAATTTACTACACAGTGTTAGGGTGGCCTCAAACTCATAGCAATCTTCCTTGGTTCATGGAAATCTTTTTAATGGGCTAATAATTTTAAGTTCTAGTGCTAAGGAGAGAGGATTGTATTTATAATGAAAGTTTTAATTTAAAATTATGTCTCCTTTAAAAAAAATCCCCCAATCTTCTAAATAATATGAATGAAAAGTTAGAGGCCTAGTGAAACATTCAGAAGCAAAAGTAGAAACAATAAGGATCTCCAAGTATTTTACATGATTTTCCAAGGTGTGTGTACACTCACAGAACATTCTCTACTGATCATTACTGATAGTCCATAGATTCCACATTCTAAATGAATTGCCCCCACCTGTATTCCCTTTCTATATAGACCCTCGGTCCATGAGCAATTGCATGCCAGGGCCTCCAGCCACTGCGAACGAACACCAGATGCATCCTTGTGCTGATCCATGTGCATCTGGCTTACGTGGGTCCTGGAGAATCAAACAGGGATCCTTTGGCTTTGCCAGCAAATGCCTTTTCTGCTAAGCCATCTCTCCAGTCCACCATGCTTTACTTTCTGCCTAGTGCTCTTGTTTCTTCCCTCGTCATTCTATGCAGAAGTAAAACACACATGACTAAGTTCTCCCTCTCTCCAAGTGCCCACAGCTTATCACAAGGCATTTGACACTATCCAGAAGGTTCTTCATTCTCCTCACTGAAGCCAACTGAAATGCAAGTCATCATCTCCTTTTGGAGGCCAACTGGACAACATGTTTGTGCCTCTAATAACCTAGAGTTTGCTGTAAGTTCATAGAAAACCAGCAGTTTTGCAAATGTTACACAATCTAAAGAGGATTCTTTGAAATTTATTATTTTATTTTAAAATCAGTTTGTCGGTTTTTTTTTTCCTTTTTTCTTATTTTTGTGTTTCAAGACTGTTCCACATTTCCAAAGGTGTAGAAATGTGAAACAGGAAGAGCAGCATCAGGGCAGGGAGGAGCTGGGCAAGTAGGGGTGTCTCTTGCTGAAGATGAAGCCCTGCCAGGGTCACCTGAGGTTGGACCAAATCAAACCAAGATTATCCGAAGAGCTAACATTCACTAAGTGGCACTAGATGCTTGCTATGTTGGTTAATGCTTTAGAGTTATTTACTCACTCCTTGCAAACCCCATTCTTCCTATGTGAACTTTACATATTTTGTAAGATCTAAGTGCCATTTATGCTATTATTTAAGGTTTTTCATTAGGCAATCTTAACTCTTACATTTTCTGTAACTCTTCGATATTCTTATATTTCTTTTCTCAGCAATATGCCCATACACATGCAGTGCTTGCTACATAGTACTATATATTATTTTCCTCCAATTAAATCTTTTCTTCTCTCTCTCTCTCTCTCTCTGTCAAATAAATAAATAAAAAAATCTTTTCTACTTACATTTTTTAAAACACAATAAAGCAAATACAGTTCATGTTTGTATTTTCTGAAAGTCATATGCTATACCATAACTTGTGAAATGCTATTTTGTTTATTTAATCCTCAAAGTTATTATTTTGTCTAGGAACTCTTTTTCCCATCATTTGCATTAAAAAAAGAAGAAGAGAAACAAGAGATTAAATAACTTTCCCAATCTCACAAACTAGGAAGTAAAAATCACTGTTTGAACTCAGGGCAGTGGGTCTGTATTGCTGAAGTTCTAAAACACTGAGACAGCCTGTCGTCCATGTGGGAAATTGCTTTATTCCTACCACCAATTTGGTACCTGTCATAACGGTAACTTTTTGAAATACTAAATACCTGTGAGAGAGATGAAAGTATAAAAATTCTGAGTATTTGTACAGGGTGATTTTTGTCTACTCTTTTTTTTTCTTTCTTTTACAGATGCATTTATTTTGTTTAGTTTGATGGGAAATTCTTAACCATATTTAAAACGGTGTTGGCTGGGAGCTAGCTAGCTTTGACACAGCAGGTTCCCTACCCCTACCTGTGCATGTACAGAGAGCATAGTACTGATGAGTTTTGGAATTTTTCAATTTTTTTTTTTTTTTTGAGCAAACAGATTAGTTCAGGCAAATGAATGATGTAATAGAATCTTCCCCAAGCACCTGTGAATTGTTTATGCTAATTGGGTCATGGCTAATGCTGGCTGTGTGTGGGCTGCATTTTAATCCACTCTTTCATATGCCTTCCATGAGAGTGGGAGTTATTAATTGATTGGAATTGTTTCATTATATTTTCATGTCATTTTCTTCCTTTCCGTCTCTCCTTCTCATGATCCACTTTATGTAGAACCCTGAATCCTAATAGGTGGCAAAGCAGATGTTGCTGGAATTAGACACAGGAAATAGCAGCAGGTGTCCTAGAAGGAAGGCCCTTTTGTGTACAAAGTTGCCCTGTTCTGAGGGCACTGCCCACAAGTTGGGCTGGATTTTGTGCTCCTCCACACATCTGTAGGACTGGTAAGCTGTCTGTCTGTATGATCTTTTGCCTCTTGCTCTGCTTTCATTCTCTCCTTCATACATAATGTTCCCTGTATTAAGCACAGGTTGGGAGAGCCTGGGTGTGAGCAATTAGAGGTCTAAAATGGAACGTGTGGGAGGCTGGGCGGGAGGTTTGCGAGCTTGCTGCTTTGTCACCTGTTCATGAAGCTCAGCATGCAGCTTCCTCACCAGAGAAAAACCCACATCTCCAGACAAGAAGCTGTGGAGGGCAACAGCTCCAGCACCACACAAAAAAAGCAATACCTAAAACTATTTTATTATTTATTTATTTATTCATTTGAGAGAGAGAGAGAGAGAGAGAGAGAGAGAGAGAATGATTTTCAGCCCCTGCAAGAACTTCAGGCATGTGCCACCTTGTGCTTACGTAGGTACTGGGGAATTGGACCTAGGTCCTTATGCTTCATGAGCAAGTGCCTCAACTGCTAAGCCATCTCTTCAGCCTTGAAAGTATCTTATTTTAATTGTCATCCAAAACTCATGTCTGAGGTAAGGATCACGAAATGAGTAGCACTGCATGTAAATTACTTGGATAATGTCCCAAGAAAATGTAGGAAAGAATCACTGATTATGAAGAGACGGGCCGATGTTGCGGTGCCTGTTCTAGGAGGACCCTCAGGGGCAAACAAAATTAATCAGACTGGTGAAAGGAGAAGGTTGAAATCCAGTTGGCCATGGCCCAGATGGGGATTGGGTTGACCTGTGGACATTGTCCTTGCCTCAGTTGTTCTGGAACAAATCAGACCTTCAGATCCATGAATGAGCCAAACCTCAACACGTGACAGGAATGGTCAGGGGACAGAAATGGAGAAAGATAACAACCAGGTACTTGCTAAGCCAGACTCCCAAAGTACCTGGCCAGACAGGGGGAGCTGTGGCCTGTATCTACTGCTGCCTTCCATTTTGGTTTTTACATTGGAAACAAGACTGTGCATGGTGTCTACAGCAAAGAACAGTTGGCCCAAAGGGTAAGTAAAGATCGAAGGAAGGAATGGAAAGGAGCCTAAGTTAAGGTGCAGCGCAGAGCTGATTTCCCAAACACATCAGAGAACTGTGTGAACTGACCTCAGTTATATTTATCACAGTGAAAGCTGAGTGCCCATCTATTCCAGAACAAAAATGAAAACTCATTTATCATAGACATTGACAACAACATTGACATTCAAAAGATTCAGGGAGCCCTGGAAATCTATTTTAAAGGGTTAAATTTGTTCAAAAATGCATCTAACCTCCTTCTGTAATGTTTTCTCTGTTCCTTTAATTTTTAAAAGAATTCCTTCTGTCTTACAAGATGAAGCTGAGTTGATGTCTTCCCTTCACTTCTTGCCTCTTGATGTATCCAGATTTTACTTTAACATGTCTATACCTTCAGTTTTATGTGGTCTCTGTTTTCAACTTAAGCTTTTAATACTGATACATATATGTGTGTGTGTGTGTGTGTGTGTGTGTGTGTGTGTGTGTGTGTGTGTATATATATATATATATATATATATATATATATATATATATATATATATATATACATGGAGAGAGAGAGAGAGTGAGAGAGAGAGAGAGAGAGAAAGTGGAATCTTATTAGGACTGGCTAATGCATTCAGCACAGGAATAGAAAAGAATGCAAGCACATTCATATGTTGCTAATGATTTTTAACTAACTGAATGCTACCAAATGCTCTTGTCTCTTGGGGCCTTGTTAAGAAGTCCCAGAGTGTAAAGTTTAGGATAGTTAAATGCAGAGAGCATTGAACTCAAAGCTGAAAATTGTCCTGATACATTTCAGGGGATGGGAACAAAGACAAAGAGCGGAAGAGGGTGCTGAAGGGAAAAGGTTGACAGAGTGGTTTCACTGAATTCATCTCTATTCCCCAAAACAACCTGAAGAGACTGTACTGCTCACCGTGGCATTCATCACTTGTCAGAACTGGCATTTCCCTTTGTTGAACAAGACAATGTAGACAAGAGAAAAGGTGCTTTATGATGAGTAACAAGGGCTGCTAATGCCAAGAGTTACGTAAAATGAGAAGAGAGGGGAACTTGTCACCCGTAGCTATAAACTTGATTGCCTTGTGGCGTTAGTCAACTGGCAAATGTGTTATAATGCATTTTCTCTTGAGAAGATAATTTAAATATTCAAGGATATTAATGGTCTTCAAGAAAAGAAAACTAAAGAAAAGGAAACGAAAGGAAAAAAGAAACACCTAAAAATCTGGTGCAGTGGAAAGGGCAGGAGTGTACTAAGATGAAGGTGTCTCTCTTTATCTTCTCATGACAAGCTGTGTTATTTGGACATATGGGAGCCTGATCTCAGTTCACCAACTCAGGAAGAAAATACGATCATCAATATGATCAATATGACCTTCACCCACTTACACATTGAGTGCTATCCAAGTCTATAGCCCCTTTTAATCTTTTGCTCATTAATCTTAAATTGTGTAGTCTGAAAATCCCATGGTATTCATGTTGTGATTTTCTTTTCTGAAGATAAATATGTGTGTGTGTGTGTGTGTGTGTGTGTGTGTGTATGATTTAAGTGGAAGTCAGAACACAGCCTTGAGTACCAGTTCTCCTCTTCTACCTTGTTTGAGGCAGGGCCTCTTTTTAGTTACCTTGTCTGTGAGCCTCATGCCTCTGCCTCCCAGCTCTCTGTAGGGACACTTGGCTTTTAGAAGTTTGTGCTACCTTAGCTGGGGTATATGGGTTCTGAAGAACTGAACTCAGGAGCTCTTGCTTGTGAGACAAGTGCTTCATGCACTGAGCAATCTCCCCAGATCCACATTTCATGATTTCTTTTTTTAATATTTTCTTTTCTTTTATTACAGAGAGACAGAGACAGAGGGAGAGAGAGAGAAAAGGGGCACACCAGGGCCTCCACCCACTGCAAACAAACTCCAGACGCATGTTCCCCCTTGTACATCTGGCTTTCATGGGTCTTGGGGAATCAAACTTGGGTCCTTTGGCTTTGCAAGCAAATGCCTTAACCACTAAGCTATCTCTCCAGCCCCATTTCATGATTTCTATAGTACAACTTTCCTCTCAGATCACCTGGGCACTCTAAAACTACAGAACCTAAAGGTTAGTATGTGAGATATCACTGCTCTAACCTCAAAAGATGGGTGAACTCAAATCGTGTTATGTGATGCTAAGACACAGCTGGTCTTTGAAAGCACACATGTGTTCAGCCTTCAGAATTCTTCCTTTAAGTTACAAGGGGCCTTGCAGAGCTTCTCTGTATTAGCAGGGTACTGAGAATGAAACTCCTCAACTAATCAGAGGAGCTTCCTTCACTGACAGGAGACAACTAGGAAGCCCTTTGCATTTTTTTCTGCTTGCCATACCACATCACATTTTGAAAGCCAAGTCCCCAGCATGGGCCAATCCTGCCCACCTTGTGCTCAAATCAAAAAACCATGGAAAAGTAAGCTCTTTCATTAGCAGATCTCATCATGGACCGTTGCAAACCTCAAGGACTTCTGAAGAGATATGTTTTATGACAGACTCTTTGTTACCTTCCCATCTTCTTAGATTCCTCTTATGATAACTAACTAGGACAGCCTCTGTTTAAGGACAGATTTGTGGCATTTTCCAAGAAAAAAAATTAAACAAAGGTAACTGTGAGGCTGTCAAAAACATAATTCTGAAATTATTGCTTTGGATAAACATGCAGAATATAATTAATGTGAAAGGTATTGCTTCTCTAGGATTTTTTGAATTTGTAAATGCAGGAAGTGAATGGAAGGGTGAATCACATAGCAAATAAGGTAGAGGAGAAAACCCTCTAATTTTCTTGCTTATTCCTTACATCTGTAAGAACACTTGACAGTGTAACAGCTGCATGAATGTGAGCGTGGGCTACTGAACAGAGACGTGAACACATTGTCCAGGTACCAGTCAGGCGGTTCGAGAGCTCCAGGTTGTCAACTGTGCCTTATGCTCCCAGTTAGACATTTTGTAGAAGACGGTATTAAATTTAGGTTACTTGACCTCCTCATCTTCCTCTGTTCCTGGACTAGAGAGGTTCCTGGAGTGAGATTCACTCTCTTTGCCCCATATGTCCTCTGTAAGAAGTAGCCATCACGTACCCACTCCTTCCTCTGCTCCTCAGAACCTTGACGTGAGGCTGTCACAGGCTTCAGTCCAGCCATATTTTAGAAAACAGGAGCATGTGAAGTGGAGGAGGCTGCAGGCTGTGGCAACCAGCTTCCACCTGCTCACCTGGAAACCCTGGCCAGGCATAGGGCTTTGGAGTCCAGGAAAGATTGAGTATTGCTGTAAAGGGGAAGGAGTCAGTATACGGGAGCCTGTGCAATGCAAAGAGGGAAGCCCCAAGTGGCAATGGCGGCAGAGCTCCAGAAATAAGAAGAATCCCTGCGAGTGGGGGCAATGGGAACCATGTCTATCTCGCTTTAAGATAAATGGAAGGACTGGGTAGGAAGGGATGCAACAAGGGGAATTTTTGTTAATATTTCAGTTTTGTCAGAATGGGAGATTCAACTCCTATCAGTTCTGAGTTGCTGTTTGCAAAGCAGTGGATGTCTCAATAAATCAGAGAAAGCTTGACTGTTAGCAAAGGATGCTCATGGTATTAACTTGCTGGTGAGTCATCACAAGTCTTACGAGGCAGACATTGTTTAAAGCACTTTAAAATCTCACCTCAATATATACTTAACAACTTAGTGCTCTGCCATTGTTATTTTCATTTTGCAGAGGATTGTCTTAAATTCCCAGAGGAGCTTTCTGGCTCCAGTGTGTGAGGACAGAAACTGGGCAGGATGGATGATTCTTAACTGTGGGTCCCCGGGGTACTGACTCAGTACTCATGACCATGAATATGGGTACTATGTTCATGCAGACTCTGAGACCTCAAAAACACCTGGATTTTTGGTTTAGCGAGTATGGGAGTTTTGAAACATTAGTCTAGCTGATGTTTGGAGTCGGGGGTGGGGGCTGTTCTATTTCTACCCATTTAGGATGTTTTGAGTGGACTAGCATCCCATTAACCCTCAAATGCCCATGATCATGGGGAGCTGCCTTTCATTTTCCAGTTTTCCCTGCTCTGGGATCTAAATGACCATCACGGATGTTGACAACTCTGACCACTCTGCCCCCACCTCCATCTGCTGCTAGTCACCAGGCTGCCCGTAGTTCTCCGAGCCTCCCACACCCTGCCCGCTTCCCTTCCTTAAAAGCCAAAAGTCCATCCTCACCTTAAAATTTTAAGCCACTCCCACCACCAGACTAAGTGGGCATCTTTACCCTCCACAGTTAACTATCACTTTCCTTCTCTCCCAACAGCTGTGGCCCTCAGGTGGACAAACCCTCCCACTGAACATGACTCAGTCAATGCCATGCAGGGGATGCAGCAGTGCATACAGTTGGAAGCAGAGATGAGGTAGAATTTTATCTCTGCCATCTCCTTTCCAGCCTTGGCATCTTCTTCTACCAGCATCGTGCCCTTGTGCAGACCAGAGCAGGCTGGGCTGCTGTCCAGCCTCTTATCCTTCTCCTTTGTCAGTGACACACTTACACCTCATCAAGTGGAAGAGGGCAGCAATGATGCCTCCTCCTCATCCCCAAAGACAATTATCATGTTTTGCTAACTGATGCTCAGTTTCTGAGCCTGCTGATCCAAGCAAACCCAGGGGATCATTCCCAGTCCCTCCTGACTTTAAGAGGACTAGCTCATGCCTGGAAAACAGAAACAGGGAAGGGGGAGGTTTGTAAGCCCCCAAGGTTGCCACAAGCCATTGGCTTGAGAATGATGCACAAACAATTCAGAGGACTGCTTGGGAGAACTAGAATAGATTATTACCAGCTCTGGAAATTGAGGTCCCTGTCATATAAGAGTGAAAGATGCCAGGATTATAAAAATGATGCCTCCTTCTCAGCTCCACTTTATGGCTTCCAAGAATTCAACTACTTTTCTATTTAAAAATAGGTGTGCTGCCCTCCTTCCCAGCACATCTGTGTGACCAGGGAGACAACATGGTTCAGGATGCTTGGACTGAGCACTGTAAATGTCTCATGGGAAACACAAACTATGCTTTAAAAAAAAAAAAAATCTCCCCACCAGGAGAGCCTGTAGAGTATTCCAACTTCTTTTGTGACTCAAACATTCTAAACAGACCCTGGAACAAAATCATAAGTGCACTGGAGCTCAGCTGATCACCTTGAACTAGGCTATGAGGCTGCACTCTACACCGCACTTCACAGCAGGGGGCTCCTTGAGTGTGCACTGAGAATTCTCTAAGGCAGCTACTGAAATCATCGAAAACAGATGAGGTAGCTAAGGAAACTGAGCGCTTATCTCCGGAGCCCTTAATCCAGCCAGATTGCCCTCAGCCAGGTCAGGGTGCCCAAGCTTTACTCAAGTAGAGCTGCTGCAAACCCAAGATTTTCCAGGGTGGAAAGGAATTCATGCATGCTTCTAAGCACGGGTTTTGGACTCAAGGAGATGGGAAATCATTTTCTACATAGCTTTTGACTTTGTACCCAGCATCGGATATGCTGGTTTTTTGTTTTTTTTTTATACCTCCTGGCGATGTGGATTTATTTATTTTATTCTATACATCCCCAAATTCCAGCAACAATTTATCAGGTCAGCAATTTAGTACTAGAATCACTGAACTTTGAAGACAGACCTCACAGGGCTGCAGATTATGCCACACTCTTCATAAAGAAGCAGTCTATAAATGAGGACACTCCTCTTCCCTTCCCAGTTTATTACCTTGAGCTCCTTGGCTGTAGAAGAATCTTTGAGCGGATTCCACATCCAAGAGTCTGTGAGCAGACTCCACATCAAGAAAATAGTCCATTTTGGGATAATCCATCTTTGATGCTCCAAACACAGAATTTTGAGAGAAAACAGTCACTTGGATGCCTATAAGGAAGACAAAAAAAAAAAAAAAACCACAATGTGTTAGACTGTCGAGTATGCATATACTTGAGCATTTTTTGAGTAAGAATGCTTCATTATCGTATCCTATTATTTGACTGGCATTTCCCATTCTCAAGCCCCCACCTCCACAGCTCTCCTGTTGTGTGAGAAAATACAATCTTTAGCTAACATTCATTAAAAGTAATATATTCTACTTTGGGAAAAACAGATAATCCAGGCCAAAGAGAGACAGCATGTTCATGTTGCCTTGCTGTATATTAACTGAAAATACAAAGCTAAATTCGCATGCTCCCAGCTTTCAAAAGTCTGTCTGAACAATGCTGTCCAAAAGTGTCAGCTGTTCTGAGAGTTGATCTTCCCTTCATTCAGGGACTTCTGTTTTCCCCTGAAGCAGAAAGAATCCCCCCACCCCAAAATAACCCTCCTCTCTCAGATACCTTGTCTTTATGCACGTCCTGTCTTGCTTGTTGTAAAAATGCCTCGAATTCCTTACTTTTCAGCATCCCCTTTCAGCACACTTTACAACCTTATGCCTATATCCAGCGCATGCTGCTTTGAGATTAATTATGCAGCAGAACAATTATTGCAGCCTCATAATGTCCCCACTGCATATCCGTGCCCTAGCTAGTCATGAAGAAATATCAACTTCTTGGGTCCCTTTTGATGAACCCATATATTTTTTCCTTGATATTTACATGGATGAACTACCTCTATTTTAGCATGATTTTTTAAAGAAATATATCCTAAGTCAAAATCAGTAAGATCAAGCTCAGAAGGAATATGAAATCTGATTTCCCTCTGTAACATACACATCTTAATGTAAAAAACAAAGTCCATTAAGAGAAAACTTTTAAAAAATAGCCACAGGTACCCCCCAAAGAAAATTCTACTTACTGAAAAAATAAAACGAAGGGCGAAATGGCCACAGCAAGACAGGAGCAGTTTCAGCTAGCAGTCTTTGATCTCACTAAATATTCCCCCAGTGAAAGTAAACAATTTTGATTGTTTGATTAGCTCAGTGATAAATAATGTATTCCAGCCACTGGACTTCCTTTATCTGATAAAATGGCCAGAACACGTTACCTTAGCAACAGAAGGTGACGCCAGCCTCAGCCTCTCTGAGCTCCCTCCCCTGTGAAGAAAGGATATTGCCAGTTTTCCATGTTAAACTTTGGCAGAAAAATCATCAGAATCTACATATAGATTTTACATCATCCAGGGCCATTCCCTCCTGTCCCCTCCCCTTTCCTCCTATCTCCGCTGCTGGTAAGTGCCTCAGTTATTAAAAGGCATCAGACTCATGAATTCAAATTTTATTTTTATAATCTAATCCTAATATGATTTGCAATTGCAATGAAATAGCATGTTAAATGATTAAACAGGGAATAGGAGAAAGTTGTCCAGGCATGATTAGAGGGCACCCGATCTTACCCTAATGCTGAATGGGGTGGGTGATGGGGAAAGGCCATTTTAGCTAGCAGCATGTTCAGCATTCCTGTTATAATTAATACACAGAAACAGCCACTAGTATCTAGGCTGAAAATAACTCTTTCCTTCTGTGAATCCGTCATTGGAAACAGTTTAGAAAGCTGTCTAAAATTCCCCAGATTTTGAAAGACATTACAAGGCAGCTCTTATAGGAGGTTGCCTCCTGAGGAAAAGTAGCCGCAAAGATTTACAAAAGGAACATTCTCAAAGTTAGCAGATACTCACCAGCTCTTGTCCCCTTTCACCAGAACACCCGAGAGAGCTTGAAGTGAAGCTGAGTGGTGCTGCTGAGCCCATGAGCCCAAATGAGCAGCTTCTAATTTTCCCTTCAATCTCCAGTCAGGAGCACCGCGTGGAGGGAAATGATGGATCTGCCCGTTTTATATTGTGAGGAATTGCAGCCTGAGAAGAGATCTGAGTGCAGCTGCTCTTTAGAACACATTAGACTGCTAATTTAAGAAAATTGAAAGGTTTTGTTTTACTGTCTTTTATGTGTTCTTTTCTGCTACCCCCTCAACTTAATTTGCATTTAAAATTATTCTCATGTCTCCTTGGCTCTCCAAGGTGTGGAGTACTTTCTAATCATGAAGCTGCTCCAATAGAATTTGGTGAAACACCGCTTTTATTCTGGGCTGCACAACAAGGTGGGGAACTAAAAGCCAGTCATTTTTAGGAGAGAGATACAGAAGGCCAGTTGAGTCTCTCTTCTCCTGGCTTTCCTTTCTCTTGCTGCTGTTCCTTGCTTGGTCAGATCTCCCAACTATCAGGTGCATTCCTCTGTCTGAATGTAACAAACAGAAAAAATAAATGTCAGAGTCGGCTCAGCGGTTAAGGCCCTTGCCTGCAAAGCCTAATGACTTGGGTTCAAGTCCCCCAGTACCCACATAAAGTCAGATAGACAGTGGCACATGTATCTGGAGTTCATTTGCAGTGGCTGAAGGTCCTGGTGTGTATATTCTCTGTCTGTCTCTCTTCTCTCTCTGCTTGCAAATAAATGAAATTATTTTTTAAAACATAATAACTTTTGGTTATGTCTCTGAGATTATCCTAAATTGATAGCTTTCCAGCCAAACTACAAGGATATCTAGTGTGTTCACAAAGACCATGATGGTAAGGAAATTAAGCTCTCCTTGGCAATTTCCACCACTGTCTTCCACCCTTTGTGAACTAAGCTGTTGTTAATTAGTATACTGTAGTGTGTGATGTGCTGGGTGTTAGGGGAAAAGCAATGTTTGAAAAAACTTGGAAGGAAGATCATCACACTGTTTTCTCATTCACACAGCTCTGCTAGCTGTCCTTGAGACAAACCAGGAGCTACCCTGCCGCTTGTCTCCTGGACTCTCTCACCTCACCAGAACCCACCAGACACCAAAGCTGGTACTGCAGAGATGGAAGAAGGAGGCCGAACTATAATCTTGTGGCTTTGTGGTGAAGCCAGTTAGGAGTTGGCCTGCTCAATGCTTTGCTCAGACACAGGATGTGATTCTTTAAGATTGAAGTTCTATTCAGTCCCCAGTAAAGACAGGTGAACACTTGACATTTGCCAGAGGAGAAAGCTGTCTTCTGGTTCTTTTCACTTACAGTAAGGTGTGGGCGACTGGTTCTGAACCCTCTATTGCGATTCTATTGAAAGTGTAATGACTCATAGTAGAGAGAGGGAGAGGGGTAAAAGAGGGAAAGAGAGAAGGAGAGAGAGAGAGAGAGAGAGAGAGAGAGAGAGAGAGAGAGAGAGAGAGAGAACAAGCCTATTACTTTTGAAAAACATCAGCCATTTTGGTGAGTGCAAAAGCATGTGTGATTGAGGGAAATGAGTAAATAGGACATTTGAGAATAGATTTGGTTTCTGAAGTTGAGGGTGGGTTTTGTATTCCCTTGTTTCTTGAGAGTTGACCAAGGAAGTGCCTTATAACATGAACAAATAATGTAAAAAGACTGTGGCTAAAACAGTGCAGGGAGAAATCAACTTAAAAGTGATGATCTCGGAAAGGGAAACATAGTTTACTTGCAGAATGGGACTTTATTTTGATGAAATAATCATTCATTAGTTTCTTTTAAAATCATCTGACCAGCTTCTGGAATAGATTTTCAAAATTTGATTTTTATTCTACATGGACTGTAGCAATAGATTCCGTATAGGAGTATGTATGAGGAAATAATTATTACTATTGTTATTATTTGTGGTGTTGTCCTTGTGCATGCTAGACAAGTGCTCTACCACTCAGTTTCATATACAGCCACTGGTCTGTAGAGACAGTATCTTTTATGTAGTTCAGGCTTGCTTTATATTCACTTTGTAGACTAGGCTAGCCTTGAACTCATGGTTCTCCTGCCTCAGCCCACTGTATGCTGGGATTACAGGCTTGTTCCACCACACTCAGGTAGAAAATTATTTTAAAAGGGGAGAAACAGAGTAATGTTCAAAAGTTAATGTCAAAATCTAATCAACTCGGCTCTGTTTTATATCTTCATTTTCTTTAAAAGCATCACTTAGAATGGCCCATTGTCCTGACATAATAAAATCAGATAAAATGGTAAGGTCCCAACCTAACATTTATGCAGCACCGAACACTTCAATTCACAACATCATCAAGACATCACTCTGTGAAAGTTAACACAGTGTCAAGATCTTTGTGACCTGTCAATAAAAATTATTAAAAAGCTTCATAGTGGTGATGATTTTATATTTTATATTGACATCCATATAATATGAAAGTGTAGGACTGTAAAGCTGAAACACTCTAGAAGCTGGTAATATGCACTTTATTGTTCCCAGTTTGGTGATAAAAGGATATGTATGCCAAACTTTTATGAAGGGAAGAAGTATTGAATTAATTAAATATAGAGACATGCTTCATAGTGGAATCTTGACACAGTAAAGATATCAGCTATATTGATTTATCTTATTTTATTGATCACCATTGTACACAAAAATTCTGAGCAAGAAAAGCACAGTGAATAGTAGCTCATTCTTTTTATACTATCCTGTTGACCTACTTCACTGGAGTCACTCTGGGGTTAATACAGTTGTTAAGGTTCTTCTAAATTATAATTTTTACAGTGCATTTACCTAACTGATTGATTATGTTATAAAACTTCATAAGATCATATTTACATTTATGTTAGACTGCATGAAATTCAGCCTTCTATCTGCTTGAAATCTTGGGGAATTTTCTTTTTGCTTAATCAACCAGGTTGAAATTGGGACAATTAGTTTCTTAAGGTGGAATAACATCTTGGACTTTTTGGCATGGTACGTAGATTGAGGACTTCAGAGAAGCTTTAGTTTGCTAAACAAGTGGACCCACCTCTCCCTCAGTATATGTGGGAGACTGGTTCCAGGGCCATCTTGAATACCAGAATTCTCAAATGTGTGATTCCCTCATATAACCTAATGTATTGTTTATACATAACCTATATAGAACCTCCCATGTACTTGAAATTTTCTCTAGATGACTTATAACACTTAATACAATGCACATGTTATCTAAATAGCTGTTATATACTATTGCTTAGGGAATAAGGACAAGAAAAGTCTGTACTTTTTCAGAATAGGTGCATTTTTTTTTTATCCTAAACATTTGATTCATGGTTGCTTAAATCCATGGATACAGGACTCTGGGATATAGAAGTCTGACTATAGGAAACAATATACTTTTATTTTTATGAAAAGCTTAGCCCAAAATAGACATGCTTCTGTTCAGTGGCAAGTTATTCCCTTATATCTTAATTTTTGACTCACAAGAAATATTTCCCTTCCTTGATCATAAAGCTTGCCATCAAATAGTAGGGGTGCAGCAAATAGGTTATCTATGCTATTATTCATATGGAAACCTCCCCAGGAGAAGAAATGCTTTTCAGCTATCATGGCTATTTTTGTTGCAGAGAAAATGAATCTCTTGTTTTTGTTTTTTTTTTTTTGATTTTTGGAGGAAATTTTGGCAATATTTGGAAAGTTTACAAAGGCTGAGAATGAAGATCATTTGAAGAAAAGAACTTGTGTGGAGGAGGAGTTTAATTCTCTTTCACATAAGCCTGCAGTCGTGTTCTGAGGGCTTCTTTATATATAAATGTGAGTATTTACCTGCCCGGAAAGAGCAAGAAGTCTGTAAGCATCATAATTGGGATGACAGCTTGAAGCTGTTCTGAACATACAGACGCAGAGTTTTGAGGACTGTTCCAGGTCATTATGCCAAAAGAGTTCTCCCTTGGCCTGTTCTCTCTTGTGACTGCATTGCAGAGAGCCATGCCGGAGAAATGGCCCTGGCCATTGTGGAGGGGCAGCTGCCCAGCACAGCAAATGCTTTGGCTTCACTTCCTGCCACTTTTGTAATCACCCTTTACCCATTGAGTACCACGAAAAAAGGTGAGATCAAGGATTAAAAAACATGAGTTCAAGGGCTGGAGAGCTGTCTTAGCAGTTAAGGCACTTGCCTCTGAAGCCTAAGGACCCAGGTTTGATTTTCCAGGTCCCACGTAAGCCAGATGCACATGGTGGTACATGCATCTGGAGTGTTTGCAGTGGCTATAAGTTCTGGAGGGCCAATTATCACTCACTCTCTTTCTCCTTTTCCCTGTCTCTGTCTCAAACAAACAAACAAACAAACAAACAAACAAACAAATAAAAATCAACTAGAAAAAAAAAACATGAGCTCAAGGCTGGAGAGATGGCTTTGTAGTTAAGTGCTTACCTGTGAAGCCCAAGGACCCAGGTTCAATTTCCCAGTATCCATGTAAGCCAGATGCACAATGTGGTGCATGCATCTGTAGTTCATTTACAGGGCCTAGAAACCCTGGTGTGACCATCCTGCCTTTCTCCCATTTCTCGCTCTCAAATAAGTAAATAAAAATTATATAAAAACAAAACACGAGCTCAAACATCATCCTATGCTCTGCAAATTGAATTCCAAAATGATCATCTTTTTCATTATTATGGAAATTGCTTAAGCAGCTCTAATGACTCTGTATCTCTAATCCCTAAATCTGAAGGTATGAAAATTACACACACACACACACACACACATATTAAATTTACTTTGAGTACATTCCTCCCCATAGCTCACTAATTGTTCACTTCCTCTACTTCTCCAACCAGTTAGTCCCTTTTGTTTCCCAAACAATTTCATTTCTGTCAGTAGTAACTTTTAAACAGTTTAGGAATGTATAATAACAGTTAACTTCATTTCTTCAGGAAAGAAAACTACTTTGCCTCTTTGTCCCCTGCCCATGTGTATTTTATTTTCAACTCCTTGGGAGGAGACTAAAAGCTAAGCACAAGTTCAGATACATTTTCTTATTCTTAATACTCAAGATAGCATCCTGAAAATCTTCAGAGATATGTTGAAGAAAAAATAATAATAACATCTAAGCAATCCACTCACCCTATCCCTACAGAGATCCCAGGGTCCATAACCTTTCAAAAACAGTGCTGAATTGATCAGTGAGAGCCTGCAAGGGCATGTGTGGTGCATTGAAATAGTATGTCAAAGGGCTTTTTGTGATTATTTCACTCCTTTTAAGTTTTGAATAAAGTATCAAAATCTACAACAAAGACTTTAAGCCTATCAGTACTACATGCTTTTCTCATGCATATATGTAGGAATATTTGATGCATGTCACTGCACAGTAAATAGTATTTATGATACAGCCCTTGATTTAATTTGATGTTCAGAGTTAAACACCTTTAGGATCTGTCACTTGAAGGCACTGAACAGCAATCCAGAGTTGGAGTTCCCAATTTATAAGTCTCTGCTCCTAGTTCAATGTACATAACAAGTCCTAGCCACTCCACAGTGCGCCCATGGTGAATGAGGGCAGGTAGGGGCCTACTTCCAAAACAAAGGGAACCTTATTAGTATTCACTAAAGTGAAGTAGTTAAAAACGTTGGCTTGGGAATGTGGAATGCTAACACTTATACAAGATAAACTATGCAAGTTAACTCCTTTAGGTTCACTTGTCATCTCTGTATTACAGGATTAAAGATTAAATGAGTAACTATATATAGCCCACATAGAACCTGACATATAGAAAATGTTACTTATGTACTTTTGAGAGGCCTGGGAAGACAGCTAAGTTGGTAAAGGGCATGTTACACAAGCATGAAGACCTGAGTTTCATTCCCCAGAGCCCACATAAAAACAGGCTGATGTGGTGGCACACGTTTTGTTATTCCAGCTCAAGGGAGAGGGAGACAGGTAAGTCCCTGGGGCTTGCTGGCTAGCCCGTCTAGCTTACCTGGTGCCTTCTAAGCCCACAAAAGACCCATTGTCTAAAAAGGTGGGCAGCACCTGAGGTATGATGCCAGAGGTTGTTTTCTGACCTGCACACTTATCCACATATATGTTCATGTACACACACACACACGCGCACACACACACTTAAACTACCACCACCACCACCACCACCATCACACCTTTTTGCAAGGACTTATGGAAGAAAGACACCCCAGCTCATTCACCCAAACCATATCATGGTTTATATAAGTCATCTCCATCATTTTGAAAATAAAATCTTTAATGAAAACCCTTCGTGCATTAGTTTGTATCACTAACTTGTGCTAAGGCTAATTATGTATACACAATTATTCAATGACAATATACACCAAGTATTGCCTATAAAGCCTAATATCCCGGGTTCGATGCATAAAGCAGCATGTGTGCTTGGAGTGGCTGGAGGCTCTAGTTTGCCCATTTTCTCAGTGGTCTGGCTCTCTCCTCTCTATCTCACTCTGCTTGATATATGTATATATACATATATATGCAGTTCTTGGTTTGTGATATATATGAGTAATGTTAGTTATCATTATACTTACTTTCCATGATAGAGGGGTCTCTATTGTACATTCTTTCGCTGTAGGGCCTTGCAGAACTAAGGAGTACTGAGGCCAGCATATTCTGACCACAGGGGAATCTGTCATTCATCTAGCCTACTCTCCTGAGAGAAGTCGCAATAGGGAATAACACACTAGGGCAAAATTATAACAAGCTCGTCCCTTTCTTTGGTAAAATGGAGTGGCATAACATATGTAGATGCTTGGGACAGAGTAGGCACTTTATACATTGAATATAACTTAACCGCTGAAAATCTATTTTCAGACAGGTCTCAGTGCTTATCACTGTTTGTTGATTCACCAGGATTCCACTGGAGGATGATTGTCACCCACTATATACCTGACCTTGTTGCTGGTCATACTACAGTTAAGTGGACAGTTTTCCTTGGGAGATTGGCTGAGCCTGGATGCTCTCAATAATTCTCATGGGAAGACATGCATTGGCAGTGGTCATGTTTGTAAATGAGCAGACATATTCAGGTGCAACCAATTCTAGGATCCTAATTAGCTACCAAGGGCTGGAGAGGAGGATATATTTGTTAGTGCTTTGTCACTGTGACAAGAAATCTACCATAAACAACTAAAATATACTTAATATAAATATATTTACACACACACACACATATATGTATATGCATATATATTCATATTTTCAGAGGTTTCCATTCAAGGTCAGCTGAGCCCATTGCTTTGGGCTTGAGGGGAGACAAAGGCTCATGGCAGTAAAAGCATGTAGTGGAAGGAAGAGGAGCAGGAATGTGCTATCCAAGGGCATGCTCCCCAGTGACCTACTTCCTCCAATCTAGCTTCACCTAATCTCCATCCCTTCTCAGTAATGCAATATATAGATTAATTCACTGATTAGGTAAAAATCTCAGGCTTCAGTCACCTCTCAATGACTGGATCTTTCATGATGCCATTGGAGGACATTTATATCCAAACTATAATAGCAGATGGTATTTTGGCATTCTATTTGGGAAACCTTGTATATGGTGTTCTATATATATTTAATGTATTTAATTTCTTCACTGTTTTTCAAATTAGATTAAATACAACACCTACTTGGTAATGGGTGAAGGAAGGAGGAGACACTATCAAACTTGGTCTTGGTTTTAATGTTGAATTTGTAGCCTGGTACTCCTGACGGAACTCATTCAACAGAAAGCTTAGAAGTCTGTGAGATGTAAGAAAACATACTCCACCAGGCTCTGAACAAGAAATATTTACAAGTCAAGGGCTGATGGTTTGTTTTGAACCAATTGCTTGGTATTTAAGTGTGCTTGCACAACAGCAGAATAATAATATTCTGGAGCAAGACGTGGTCCCTTAGAGGCGCTCTTGTGTATTTTACAGAGCTCTTTTGGAAAAGGTACATTGTGTGTCACTAGCTTGGGACTCATGAGACTCAAAGTAACTGAGGGAAATCCATGTGCTTTAGCTGTCAGGGCCTCGAAGTGACATTTTTGAGGTTAGTGCAAACTCCTTTGACAGGGTAAGCATTTGAACTTCTTCTTCTTCTTCTTCTTCTTCTTCTTCTTTTTTTTTTTTTTTTAAAGAGCACTTGATTTTAAAAGCTGGTAACAGTAAACAGCAAGTATCCAACATCACATGTTTAACATAGCACCAGAGGAACTATGATTTAAAATCAAAAGTCTTCTCATTCCTATGGCAACCAAGAGAAGTGTTCGACTAATGCTGCCTGCTGTGTACATTAAGTGTGCTGCTCCTCCCCCAACTTCTGATGCCTCCTTCCCTCTGGATTTCACGTGAACCCCACTAAACTGTGTACCTTGAAAGAAAAAAAGCTCCATGTCTTTCAGACATCAAGCTGCTTTCCAAGGTTTTAGCAAGCA
Organism: Jaculus jaculus; assembly: GCF_020740685.1. Taxonomy (NCBI): domain Eukaryota; kingdom Metazoa; phylum Chordata; class Mammalia; order Rodentia; family Dipodidae; genus Jaculus; species Jaculus jaculus. The sequence continues at coordinate 57,700,865 of NC_059118.1, forward strand.
AAGTCCTAGCTGCAGAAGGGAAGAGTCTTCCCAGGGGACACCTTTACAAACCCAGAGGGAAAGCGTACCTCAAAAATAGACCCCCATCTGCTTCCCTGATTTGACATGTTTGAAAGCTCCTTGTTTTAAAGCCAGACACAAATCTGTGAAGAGGTTCCCTTGAGTTACAACCCTTTTGGGGAGCAGCAACCATGAAGATAACATATGTGGGGAGACAGAGCCAAGAAGCACCCACAGGGCTGAAGCACAGCTCCCAGAACATTTCTACCACACTCCCAGGGTTAGTCATGGAGGAAAGATGCCTCGGGCCTGACTGGCTCCTTGTAGGTGGCCTTGGCTGTCACCAGTACTGCCTGCTGTGCAGGGAGGACACAGTGGCTACATTCTCTCAGAGAGCTTCTGTGTGTATGTGTGTGGTGTGTGTTTGCACATACATGCATACACAGATATGTGTGTGCCACGTGCATGAACACTGAAGCCCTAGGAAAATGTCAGCTTGGTTTCCCTGGGAGCCCCAAGTGATTCTTGTCTCTTCACCTAACATGGAACTGGGGCTGCAGCCACATGTGGCTGTGCTCAGATTTTAAGGGGGTGATAAGGATAGACCTCATACCCTCTTAGGCTCTCATGCTTACACTGAAGAGGTCTTATCTACTTAGCCATCTCCCTATTCTTTCCTTAAACCAATAAAAAAAATACAGGTCTGAGATGGAGAGACTCAAAGGCTAGAAAAAGATAGGAATACCTGATGAGTTTTATCTATGGTTCCAAGAAAGGAAATAATTTGTGGGGTGAATAAAGTTTGCTTTATTTGCATAAATATTTCTTAGATGCCAAGATATTGAGACACTGTGGACTAATCACTTATTTTATGTCCTTTGGAAAGGTTCACAGGAAAATTCTGGGTCATAAAGAAGCAGAAAGCTGAAATCACATCTTCACATCAGGGTGAGGGATCAGAGGACGATGAATATTGCTGCTCAGCCAGTTCTTTCCTTTTTACAGAGTGCAGGATGCTGACTTAGAGAAAGATGTCACCCACAGTTAAAATGGTTTGTTGTACTTCAATTAACCTTATCAAGATAATCCCTTACAGGTGTGCCCAGAGGCTGACCTAATCTAGATAACCTCTCATAGATGATTCTGGGTCTTTACAGGAGGACAGTCAATATAAACCAGCACAGGACTCTTGGGTTAGGACTCGGTCCTTGATCTATATGTTCATGATAAGTATAAGAATTGAGGAATCTGTTGCATTCTGACCATAGTCATAGCACCTCCTAGCTCTGATTTTGTTCTTTCACCTATAAGACAGCTGTGTTAAGCAACTCTGTGTGCTTGCTTGTTTTTTATTACTATAATGAAATACCTGAAGCTGGATAATGTATAAAGAAATGTGTTAGCTCCCAGTTTGGAAAATTAAGTCAAAATAGCATGACACTAGCTCTGGTGGGGATGCCTCTGTCTGCATCAAATAGCAGATGGTGTCATGGTGGGAGCGGCCACATAACAAACAGGAAGTTAGAGTGGGACTGAGCCAGGATTGCTCTTTTATAATTCCCTCACAAGGACTAGCATGGTTCCTTGAGAACTACATCTATTTTTTCTATGGGCTGTTCTCACATGACCTCTTGTTAGGAGCCATCTCTTAACTATCCCATCACCTCTTAAACATTAGCATGATGCCATCATGTGAAGCCTTGGGTACAAACCACACTGCAACTGTAGGGAAAGTACAGAAGTCTCACAATACAACTCCAGAGAATGGGTCCTGGTTAAACGTTTCTGATGTTCTTTTCATGAAAGAAGTCAAAGATATTTAAAAGTGGACCACACATGGTCCCCCTGGTCTAGTCTCTTGCTGCTGGAGAGAGGTGCATGGGTCAGAAGCATTAATACCACTTGGGGGCTTGGGAATGATAGTATTGGACCCACATGTTTGCCAGAATCTGCACTGTATCCATATCTTCAATTACAGGCATATCAAAATGTGAGACTATTGGATGTAAAGTACATATGCAGACTGTGTTTCTCTTGATAAATTGGTTGACTCACAGCAAGATCAGCTGTTTCAAGCACCATGATCCATCTCCATCCTCATCCTTTGTGAACTCATTACTGAATGTTACTGCCACTTAATAGATTGCAAAACTTAAGGGCAGAGAGGGTAGGCAACATACCTAGTCACCTAACAGGTAGCTAAGTAGTGAGATTCAAGGTAGTTTTAGGGTGGACTTCCCCCACAAGTCAGCCAGGTCTACTTGGACTGTTCACTTTGAACTTCCCTTCTTTATCAAGGATAGACTCTCTTGGTATAGAGGCTTTTGTCAGGCCCCATCCACCCTCCTCTAACTGACAGCAGTTTCAGAATCATGAAAATCATGTACTACACGCTTTCTCCGTTCTTGCCTATACTTCCCTCTATGAAGAGGTCAGACGCAAAGTCTGGAGAGAAGATTAGCTATTCTGAGCTGTAAGAAACAGCCCAGGTATTTGCAGGTTAAGTCTAGTATTACCTCCCCTGCTCCATATCATGTCTGATTGCTAAAGTAAAAGTCTCCGCTCTCCTCCACTCAGCCCCAGTAGTCATACTGCCTTCATGTCTGCCTGAGGTTGATTACAGAAGTGTTTCATGTAAGTGGAATCACGCTGTGTTTGTTCTATTGTCATTGGCCTATTTTACTTAGTGTGATTTTCCTTCGCTCTTTTTCTCCTTCCCTGCCTCTATCACTCTATCTGTCCATCTCTTCCTTATCTGTATCTCCCTAATTCCTTTCTTCTTTCTTTCTCCCTTCCTCCCTATCTTCCTCTTCTTCTCCATCCCTTCTTCTCTCCTTTATTCAGTTTTGGGGATGGAAGTCACTGTTATGTATGGGAAAGCCAAAGCCAAAGGACCCAGGACCCATGTTAGCCAGATGCACAAGGTGGCATATGCATCTGGAGTTCATTTGCAGTGGCTGGAGGCCCTGGCATGCCCATTCTCTCTCTCTCACTCTCTCTCAAATAAAGAAAAAATACCTGAAAAAAAAACTGAAAAAAAAAAAAAGAGTACACGAGGGTTGCAAGTTCCCTATACCTTTGATGATACTTATTTTTTCTCTTTCCAACTGTAAGTAACTGTACTAATAGTTGTGAAGTTCTACTTTTTCTTAAGTTTATCATACAGCCAAGGCAGAAGTTAAATCTAAGAGAATGAGAAGGTAAACAAGGTTCAAGGATAGCACATTTACACATCATACATTTAATAAAATGTAAGAAAAATCTTTTCAAAATTCCAACAAAAAGAAAACAATAACACAATGAAAAGATAGCTGAAAATATAGCTCAGAGAAAGAGTACTTGTTTAGCACATGCATATGCAAATCCTTGGGTTTTGATCCTCCCTACTACCTCCACAATGATGCAGAAAACAGTCAAGAGATTTTAACACACTTCAAAAATTACTTGGCCAATCCTATAAAAAATATTTAATATCAGAACGGTATGGTGACACACGTCTTTAATCTCAGCACTCGGGAGACAGAGGTGAGAGGAATTCTGTGAGTTCAAGGCCAGCCTGAGACTACATAGTGAATTCCCAGTCAGCCTGTGCTAGAGATAGAACCTACCTTGAAAAACAAAAACAAACATGTTTAGCATCATCACTCATGGCTAAATACAAAGTACAATTTAATAGACTGTGTAAAGTGGAAAAGATGAGCCCCATAAGGTGTTGGGAATTTTATGGGATGCCCAATTGTTACATTGCTGGAAGAATGACAAAATTGCTATAAGCCTATTGGAAATTGTTATGATAGTTTTGTAAAGAAGCATCATATATAAGATCTTGTCACTGCCAACCTCGAGAATCTAAGAGCAATGATGGCAAATGTGTGTAGACGGCCTGTAAATGAATGCTCTCTGCAGCTTTATTTTAACAGCCCTAAATTGGAAACCAGACAAGTGAAACTCTACAGATGAGTGAACGGAATGTGATATTGTCAGACAATAGAACATTTCTCAGCAACCAAACAGAACAAAATCCTGATAAGTATAACTGCTAACATGGATGGATTTCAAAATTATTATTACAGCTAAAAGAAGATGGGCCAAAAAACATACTGTATGGTTCAGTTTACATAGAATTAAAAAAATGCAATCTGGGCTAGAGAGATGGCTTAGTGGTTAAGGTATTTGCCTGCAAAGCCAAAGGATCCCATTTCAATTCTCCAGGACCCACATAAGCCAGATGCACAAGGGGTACACATATCTGGAGTTCATTTGTAGTGGGTGGAGGCCCTGGTGTGCTCATTCTCTCTCTCTCTTTCCAACACACACACTCTCTCTCTTTCTGTCTCTCTCTCTGCCTCTTTCTCTCTCTCAAATAAATAAAATATTTTTTAAATGCAGACTGCTATATCTTAAGATAAACTAGACAAGTGGTTACCTGACATGAAATTTAAGGCAGGGCATAAGATTTTGAAGGCCATATAAGACTCTGAGGGGATGAGGGGATGATAAATGTTTCCCTTCCTTGATTATGATGGCTTCAAGGGTATTATCAAATTAAGCCCTTTAAATATATTTTTTTGTATTGTATATCATTTCTAACACTCAAATGGTCACCCTTTCATGTTAGACATTCTTCTAAGTTGCAATTTGTATTTCTATTTCTGTATGACCAAGAATCATCTTTCCATGTGCTTGTCACCCGCATATTTTCTTTATACTTCTGTAAAGTATTTTAAAATCAGGAGGAAAATTTAATGCCTACTTGAATTTAATGTCCATTTTTAAATCTTATTCCTTTTAGATAATGTTCAGAAGCAGTTTAAGGGCAACTTAGGAAAATTTAATCTCTTTGGCAATGTTTTATTGTCTCTAAAGTGGCCATGCCAGAGTCATGTATTTCTTGTTCTTAACGATATACAGCATATTGTTAGGCTCCAGTACAGAACATGTAGTGGTTCTTGCTTTTATGTTTTTATAGTGTCAGGCTTGCTTAGCACTAATGCTGGCACAAAGCTGGCCTTGGTGTAGTGACTGAGGTCAATGGACTCATCTAGCCATAATGTAGTCTGGGCAAACATAAATCAGTCACTGCCTGGGGAAGAATCAGCTATGTGAAGAAGAGTACTTTTTAAGATTTTAGGCTGAATTATAGTGAATGTGGAGCCAAAATGTCACTGAACTATACATCCAAAAGTGACAAGCATTTCTCTAGAATAGTTGTGGGCTTTCTTGTGTCACAGGACTGTTGAAACAGTTGAAGCAGAATGTCGAATGATATTAAAGAGTTCTCATATCATCCCCTTGGACAGTGCAATTAACCAAAATATGTCTGGATCTGTTACTAGGTCACAAAGACTCCCCTGGAATGTTCTTAATCATGCTGATGGAAATTTTAAAATGAACTCAAATTCAAGGACAATCGACTAGAGTCAGAGAGAAAAAGAAACAACATACAAGGTGTAGATCTTGGCAATTGCCAGAGGAGGAGGAGCAAAAGAGGAAAAAGAGAGAAAGCTACACACTTAACAGAGTACAGGTCAAAAGATACACCTTGGGAGACAAACTGGATACCACAGGAAAAGAGAAATAACCAAGAGCTTACAGATTATATATATATATTTCCCTATGTAGGGTCTCACTGTAATCCAAACTGATCTTGAATTCACTATGCAGTCTGAAGTCTCAGGGTGGCTTTGAACAAACAGTGATCCTCCTTAGCTCTGCCTCCTGAGTGCTGGGGTTAGAGGAATGTGCCACGATGCCCGGCGTATTCCTTTAATTTTTATTAAGAGACAAAAAATTGCACTTCTCTCACAGGAACATAAGCCTTGGGCTTGAAAGCAAATTTCTGACTCTTAGACCTTCCAAGGAGGAAATATATAACTTTAATATTATTTGGGCTAACCTTGGAGTCAGCTAGGAGGTGTTCTGTGTGAACTAGACTCGTTACATGTCTATAAATAATGCTAACTGCATTCATGGTTGCCACTTTACCTTTTAGTTTGCTTGCTCATGGCATATTAAATGGCTAACTCCAGCATTTTTAATTCCTTGACTGCCAAGATTTTATTGTCCACTGATTATGTTTCAAATGATACTAGGAAGCAGATGGTTGCAGAAGGCTATTTGCTTTCTGCCCAGCATTCTCATTTAGATCCAGTTTGATTTTTGACTTTGGTGTTCTGTAGCCCACTGGCTGGTCTGAGCTCCTCTAGTTTCTACAAGTTATTTTCCCTCAAAATTCAAATAAACATAGAAGAAAATCTCATATCATGCAAAGGTCACCAGAATTGCATTTTCCTCCACACTCATTTCTTATCTAAGAAAAATTTGAAGGAAAGGTGGAGGGAGGGCTAAATGAAATCTAAGAGGATATAAGTAAACCACGTGGAAACCTACTTTAATGGACAATGGGACACTCAGGAGCCATAAATTGTTGCTAGAAAACTTTCAGTGCCAGGGATGGAACATCTTCCCGTGAGTTGTTGGCCAGAGAGGTCCCTGATGCCCCCAAAACATTATAGGCCATTGCTGAGGCCCTTGGTTTCCTACCAGGAATAGATGTTAAGACCCTTTTGCTGAAGAATCCACATACTTGGGCTGCAAGGCCACTGAGATATTCTTCTGGAACTGAGCTGATAACCTCCTTCATGTAGACCAGCTGACAGAAAGCTGGAAGAAGCCATTCTGCATGCAGTTGAATGGGAGAAAGAGAAATCACCAGTGAAGATGCTCAACAGTGGAAACTGCAAGCCTTATATTTTGCCAGCCAGGCCAAATTAGCCAATGGGTGCAATAGTGGCACATCTGTCATGATAGAAACAAACTGCCCTCTTAATGGACTGGAGCTTGCTCCATGGGAGGAAATACATCCTTGATACTGACAACTTAAAACAGGGGTAGTCATGAGCCCTAGGGGTGCAATGTCTGCTGCTGTCTGGCTAAATGTAAATACTATGCTTATCAAACTTCCCAGTAAGCACTTATCTTAATGTTCATACCCTTATATTAATGTTACTCTCACTTTTGGTAGAGAATCTTCTCTTTTCAGATGGCATGGAATGACCCAGAAGGTATTATGGTGCTCGAAAGAAGCAAATAGAGTGCTCAGTACTGCAATATCTCTATCACACCTTCCAAGGCTCAGAGTCTATTGTGGAAGAGGTGGAGGAAAGAATGTAAGAGCCAAAGGAAGGGTAAGACTCCTTACAACATGCTTCCCCCAGACACAAAATGGCCTGGATATCCATGACCTCACAGTGCCTCACACTACCTATACAAGACCATCCTAAGAGGAAGAAAAGATCATGACATCAAAATAAAAGAGAGACTGATTGACAGAGGGAGGAGATATGATGGGGAATGTCGTTTCAAAGGGGAAAGTGGGGGTAGGGAGCACATTACTATGGGATATTTTTTATAATTATGGAAGTTGTTAATAAAAAAATTGAAAGAAGAAAAATTTGAAAAAACCATATAATTCTATCTATCTACCTATCTATCTATCATCTATAACATATAGATGAGTAAATATAGATACACAATAAAGATATGCTCTTGGGAACAAATATTCTCACTTACAAAAATTCCCATGAAATTTTAATTGATTTATTGAAAGAAATGAGGTATGGAGTCATTCCTGTTTTGTTTCTATGAAGAGTCAATTATTGATGCCCTCAATAATGGACAAAGCCATGCAGTACCAACTGGTAATTGATTAATTGACAATATCATGTATTAATTATCAATATCATGTATCATGGAAATCATGAAGTAAATATTGACTTTCCTCTTGAAAAGTTCATCCCTTTCCTTGGTAAACAGACTAAAGTAAATTTATGGAGAATACATTTGTTAAATATGGAACAATTGCTGGTTTAAATAATAGGAATTTCCCAGTATTGAACCATTTCTGGCCTATAAAAGCATCAGATACTAGCAAATCCCTATATAGCAAAAAATGGTTTTGAAATTTGATATCACATTTCCAAGAAACATTACAGAGGAATTGGCAGATTAAATTCAAGTACTGCTGTAACGACTGGCCTGAGAACCTTTCCCAGGGAAATGGCAGTAGACGTTGAGGAGACTCAGTACTCATCAGACAGAAAATCAGAGGCTCCTGAGCACTCAACAGTAAAGGAGATTTATAAAATACTCCCTAAGACTCAAGGGACATTGTGGAAGAAGGTCCAGAAAGATTGTAAGAGCCAAAGGTCTGAAAGTATACTTTCTGAAGCATTGTCCCCCCTTATACACTGAAATAGAAGTACTGACTGGTACATTTATGATCCCGTAGTAATTACCAATAACTCCACTAAGAAGGGGCTTCAGCAGAATGGGAGCAAGGGAGTGGGGACATAAGATTATAACCATATGAGAATATGACTGATCTGAAATATTAAAGTTCCCAATATTTTTAAAAATTCCTGCATTGAAATAACTCACAGGCTATAGAGGTATACAGACACACAATCCGATGAGTGTGAGCATTTTATAATACCCACATACACAGTGCTTTGAGGGAAAGAAAGATGGAAGAATTAACTTTATTTCAAAGACATTTTATTGCCTGCTTTTCATTAGTAGAGGTAAAATATTTCTGTAGGTGAACCTAACTAGTTTATCTTGAGCCCCCAAATATATCACAAATGTAATAACATCAGTGATCAGGAATAATTTCCTAGGAATGTGCTCATCTTGTGTGCAAAGATTTTTATATTAAGTTGTTCTTCCATTTTGTTTCAAGTCCACCTAAAAATCCTGCCAATATCAGCTAGGAGACCAGTGACAAATGGGTCACGTGGGACCTCGCCTTGACGTGGTTCCACACATTCCAGTCCTCTCTGCTGGTTGTCAGTAGGAGACAGACACTTTCCATATTCATCCCAAGGTCATCATGACTCTTGTCTCTCTTGGTTTCTGTTTTTAGCCTTATGAACCGCTGTAAACTTGTTGCTACTAATATGTCTTTTAAACCTTGTAAAGAACTTCTTTTCATGTTAAAAAATATATTTAAAAATCCCAAGCATTTAATCATTTAAAAGTTTTAAACACCTACTCACCTTAAAAAAAAAACAAAAAAAACTAATAGCACACCCAATGTGCTGATGTCATTTTCCATGGATGTTGATGCATTTAGATTGTCAATTCTATTTCTGTTCACTTAACCATAGCCTCTGATTTCCACTTACAGAACATAACTGAAAATTTGGCTTTGTTCAAACGTCAATGGTCTCATTGTAAAGCACAATACAATATAAATACCCTTGAAACTGGCTCACCTTTTTTGGATGGATCTTGGGTTTTTTTAATGAGAACTTCTGGTGTTTTTCCCCCCTGTGGCTAAATTGTGGAATAAAGATATAGAGTGACAAAGTGTGCATTACCTAACAAAAATACCACCATTGGTAAGTTTGAATTCATCCTAATACAGGAGTATTTGATTTTTTTTATTCTATTTGCTAAGTTGACATCTTTTAACTCTACTTCTCCCTAGAGGAGCTAAGCAATCAGTTTGAGCTTAAACAAATAAAGGCTTATCGAACAAAAGAATGAAGGACTCAAAGGCTGAATTCATTTAGAAAGTCAAAGAAGGCAGTGAGAGTGACCAATTACTGCAACCCATTCATTCTGCAATTCTCTTAGCTGTGTTAAAAAGCAAAGCAACCAAGAAAACCCAGAGTTTCTCCTCCAGGGGCAGGGGAGGGGATGGGGCTGAAAACTTTGTGAAGTAGATGTAAAGACAGTGTTCTTTTCCATTAAGAGTTTAAAGTGCCTTAAAATGATTATGGGTGAACTTTTTACTTAACTGCTTTATTTATTTTACATTGAGAATTTTCATATATGAACAGAATGTAATTTTTAATTTTGTTTATTTATTTGAGAGTGATAGAGAGAGAAAGATGCAGATAGATAGAGAATGGGCATGCCAGGGCCTCCAGCCATTGCAAACGAACTCCAGATGCATGCTCCCCCTTGTGCATCCGGCTTACAGACCTGGGGGATCAAGCCTTGAACCAGGGTCCTTAGGCTTCACAGGCAAGTGCTTAACCACTAAACCATCTCTTCAGTCCAAGAATGTAATTTGATTATAATTCTCTCCCATTATCTTCTTGTCCCCCCAACTCCCATTCCACTGAAGTTATTTCCAACTTGTCTCTCTTCAACCTTCAGTTTTTAAAAATCCTTTCTCCACTATTCATGTTGAAATTTAGTCAGTTTAAGGGTAACAGGACCCCTGAAAGCACAAGTAGGGAATGTTTACTAAGCCTGTAGGTGAGGAACCTGTGTTATTCCCTTGTTAGAGGTCAGAAATGTCAGAAGGACCTGCCCTTTTCTTATCTATTTCTTCCCAAAGGATTCCCCTCCCTAAGGTTTTTCCTTTAACATGAATCCTTCCCTGGATCTCCTTCCCCTTTGTTAGAAGAGACAAGCAGAATAATTCCCTTACCTTGAGTATTAAAACTTGAGGCCCTCTCTAGATCTCTTTCTCCATAAAAGAATGTCCTTCCATGAAAGACGAGGATTAGACTCACCAGGCAGATTATGTGCTTGAGATGCCTCCTGGTTCACAGGAGCATCACCTGCTCTTTCTCTTAAGTTTAGACCCCATTTTACAGGATTCACCACTTCTGCCCAGTAGGAACGCTGTACTCTTTCCTTCTCTTAAGCACTAAACTCATCCTATAATAAAACATAAGCCTTATCCTCTGGTCTGTGGATTTCATTTGTTGAAATTCATAAGTTGAGGATCCAGAGGCCATTGACTCAGTGAAAGCGTCAAGTGACTATCGAGCTGGAATCCCAGCTCCTGAGTTACTGCCCATCTCAGAGCTGATGTGAGGCTCTGGCGCTCTCAAAGACTCCTCAGACTTCCATATCAAAATGCCAACGGTGTCAATATATAATCTCTGTAGGGCTTACAGAGATTTTTGACTAATAGATGTTCAGAACATGTTAAGAGCAGGTAGTGCTTGATCTACATTTTGAAGAACTGAATAAAAAATTAGTTTCTCAATGGGGACAAGTGTCACACAGTGAAGCAGTGGGAATAAAGGCATGAGAGCAAGGAAGAATATAGCTGATCTCAGGAAGAAGGAATGGAGGAAGTCCTGCAAGGCACAGATGGGTCACATATTGGAAGAGAAGGATCAAAAGGTTCCATGTTTGAGCCGGGCGTGGTGGTGCACGCCTTTAATCCCAGCACTCGGGAGGCAAAGGTAGGAGGATTGCCATGAGTTCAGGCCACCCTGAGATGACACAGTTAATTCCAGGTCAGCCTGGACCAGAGTGAGACTCTACCTCGAAAAACCAAAAAAAAAAAATAGGTTCCATGTCTTGGCTTTCTTTTCTATGAGTATCTTAAGAGACAACAAACAAAAGTCCAAGCAAAAAATTAGAAGGATTTGATATAGGTCAGTGGGATTCAGTGGGTCATTTTGGACTTTAAGTGTCATGGGGACATCAGAGTCTTGTGGAACAAGAGGAGGACATGTGGCTATGTGGGGGGGGGGGGGGGGAAACTTGCAGATAGGGATCTCATCTGCCTTATCTACATGTTAAACAAAGAGAATAGATGTGATCACTGTAGAGAGAGGGGCTTGAAGAGCAAAGAGCTAACAGAAGATGACTTTAGGGAGGGTGAGAGAGAACCAGGACAAAAATTGTTCTGGATACTAAGCAAGTGTCAAGGAGTAGACAGGGCAGCTATAAATCTATATAGAATTCCCTCTTGGTTTGGGAAATCATCAGTTCACAGAATTGTACAGCCAGAGACAGACCAATCAGGCTACTATTGCCTCACAATTTCAAAATATCTTGCCTGGTTTTTCCTTTCAGCATGACTACAATAGTATCTTGAGTTATCCCATTGTGTGAATATGGTTTGATAACCTTAAGTGGCAGGATGTCTCTTCAACAGATAGTGAACCATTCTCCAATGTTTTCTCCTTCAATGCCACTCAGCTTTTTATCTGAAATGAAAAGATAGAAAAACTGTTATTTTATAAAAGCAAATTTAATCAACGTATACTAGAGGATTTGACTTTAAGTGGTCTGTGAGCCCTGTTGGTATCATCTGGAAGCTTGTTAGAAATTCTGCTCAGGACTTGCTCGAGACCTTCTGGATCAGAATTTCTACCCTAAGGACTCTAAAAATGATGACATTTAAAAACACACTTTATATGTTGTGGCTGACCACAGTCTTGCCATTGTATTGACGATGGGGCATTCTCCAAGAATGGGGTAGATCTGCTTGATAGTTAAAGTCACACTACTGGGAAGATGGGAGGAAAGAGTTTATTTGATCATGCAGTTTTGAAAGGAAAGTTTCATCAAGGTCAGTAAAGGACGGCAGAGCAAATGCTGGGCATCACTTCCTGCCATGGCATCGGAAAAAAAGCTGCAAGGGACCAAACTGAGCTCTGGAAAGGGGGAGCTGTCTATAACACCCCAAAGCCTGCCCCCAGCAACACACCACCTCCAGTGAGGCTTTACTTACCAAATGTCCACCAACTTGGGACCAAACATTAAAACAACATAATGTTATAAGGAATATTCCACATTCAAACCACCACATAGGGCAAACTCAACTTAAGTGCACTGTGCAACACTAACTGTACAGCGACTCATTGAAAACATCTTCCTAACTTTAAGAGGATATTAGCTTTAGCCGGGCATGGTGGCACATGCCTTTAATCCCAGCACATGGGAGACAGAGGTAGAAGGATTTCCATGAGTTTGAGGCCACCCTGAGACTTCATTGTGAATTCTAGGTCAGTCTGGACTACAGTGAAGTCCTAACTTGAAAAACAAAACAAAACACAACAAAAACAAAAGAGTATATTAAGCTTAGATGTGATCCCTTCTGGGGTGAGGCAGCCCAGGTAACAGTAATATAAATCCTGTGCATGATTCTAATGTACAGCTGGGGAAATGATTCATTGTGCTGGGAAGTCTTACGAAGAAGCAGAAATATAAATTCAATTCTATTATAATGGGAGTTTTTGTTAATATAACGAGAACATAATGTCAGGATGTATTAACAGAAGCTATACTTGCCATGTGGAGCCTGGAGTGAAGAGCACTGTGGAGGCATCATTGACATGAAGGATTATAGGTTCTTTAGGAACTCTGAGTTCTCATTAAGCTCTTTCAAGAGTTTCAATTAACTTTAGAATACTCGTGGCAACAATTTTTTGAAAGTGAACAGAGATAGTTCCAGGGTAAAAAATCTTGTTGTGTGTTAAATTACTTTGAGGGAGAGAGAACAGCAGGAGAAGTGGAGAAAGGGAGCAGTATTTTTCTTCTACCAGTAAAGATCTGTATGCTAAAAGTTGTTAAACGCTGAAGCTGTGGCATTTTGGGAGACTGAAAGGCTTTGTGTAGGTGGAATAGAATGTCAAGGATGAGTCAAAGATTAATATCTAAATTATAGGGTACGAAGTGGGACTTTTATGTTTCTTGTCTTGAAAAGCAAGTTGAGAAGAGAGAAGTATTGATTGTTTCTATAGCTTCACATCTATTCAGTTATAATTTAATAAGATAGATAAATAATGTCCAATTCCTAAACTGGAGAAGACTTCAGCCATATATCTTTAAATAATTCTACAATTTTTTTCAGGCATATAGATTATTTATTATCAGGCCACTTCTAACTATGTAAGAATGAGATCTCAAAAATACAAAACCCCTAGGATTTCTTAATTATTTATATACCCATGCAAATAATATCCCCCAATGCTCAACTCAGGCCACTATAGTGATTTCAAAAGTAAGATACTAGCTGAACATGAAACATCTTCTAGACTGCTGGTACTCAATAACTACTTATTAAGTTCTCCAAAGTGTCCTGGATGCCTGTGGAGATATTAAAGAACTGGATGATACTTTTTCTTGAGGGACATAACCATTTATTCAACAAAAACAATTAGAGAAAAATACTTTATTCACAAGAGATTATAAAATTCTAAAATCTGCAAAGTCATAAATCTCAATAATTTACAAAGGTTGCATGAAAACAATAACAATCCCATTGATATGAGAATGCATAGCTATAGATGATTCAATATCTGGTAAAACATCTCCAAGAATTTTTTGTTAGTTAGGGTACAGAGAACTTGTTTAAAAGATTAGAATATGCCACAATTCTCTCTATAATTAGGGAAAATAAACCATTCAGTCCTTGAAATAGAGTGTATAAAGTCATTGTTGCCTTGTCTTTTATACCTGATCATGTTAATTTTTCAAAGAAAACATACAGGAGGCCCAATTTTCACCTCTTACTTTTGGTCTCCTGGTGTTTTAGGATTGTGGCTACTGGAGAAGTGGGTAGGCTGTTTCTGTCTGATGTGCATTAGATACACAATAACTTTTTAGAAAGTCCTCACTTTGTGTGGCACTCTCAAATATAATTTTATTGCATTCTTGGCAAAATCCTCTTGGGGTTTGTTATACAATTTGGGTGGCATGATCCCACTTGACAGATGCAGAAAAAAAGTCAAAAGACAGAGTTAATGTTTCCTGTCTGAAACTACATAAAGGAGAATTTCTAACTAAAATTTCACCTGAATTTGCCACAGGACATCCTGTTTGCTGTCTGGGTTATAGATCATTACTACACAATTGCAAAAGCACTCGTAAATCTTTCCTTCATTCGGTCTACTTTCAATGGGACCTGAGTGTGGCCCTGGGCTTGCCCCTTGGCCTGCACTCAAGAGCTACCTTTGCTTGTCTAAGTCAAGGCTTAGGAATTGGGTCTGTGACCTTCAGCGAGCCAACTAAACTTTCTTGTTGGAATGGTTTTCTTTTTCTTTTTTTCTGAAAAGAAATAACTGTAGTTCCTACCTCATGTTGTTGTTATGGGGATTAAATGGGTAAAGCCCTTCGAACCATGGCTAGCATACGGCAGCACTTTCAGCACGCTGTCATCTTCATGCATCCTAAATGTTGATTTTCAGATCGATGAGATTGTCTAACTTGCCTACTCAGATTTCCTCTGGTGTTGATGATGAAGATGCTGACGTGGGTTGCTATGGGCTTCTCAAACTCACCATGCCCAGGTCTCAGAAGACTTCTGATACAAGACAAAGAGTGGTGAGCACTTGTCTGTGTGTGTGTGTGTGTGTGTGTGTGTGTGTGTGTGTGTGTGTGTGCAGATGCATGTGCTCTATTTGCATGGTGTGGAGGCTGGAGGGAGATGTTCGGTGTGGTCTAACATTCTCTTACTTCTCTGTCTCAAGACAGGGTCTCTCACTGGACCTGGAATTCATGTGCTTTCTTTCTTTCTTTCTTTCTTTCTTTCTTTCTTTCTTTCTTTCTTTCTTTCTTTCTTTCTTTCTTTCTTTCATCAAGCTTCAACAAACTTGTCTCGGTTCCTCCTCAGCACCAGATTATAGGTATGGGCTGTTGAGGATCAAACTTAGGTCCTCACACTTGTTCAGTCTTATCAGTTAGGCTATCTCCCCAGAGCCATGTGGGCATTTTATACATTTTACTATGAATTTCAAAACCCTTTTTTTTCTATTATGTGCAATGTAAAAGGCACAGCGTTATCCAGGAGTGTCCATTCAGAAAGCTGCGTGCCATCCTCCATTCTGCATTACCTCTGTCCAGCAGCATCTAGCCAAATACTAACTCCAGTTAACTGTTCTTCCTTTTGCATACATTTATACATTATATTCTCATAGTCTCATGCTTTTTCTCTTTCATTATCTTGATAGGCTGATGGTGATCATTAGACTCCAAGGCTTGACCCAGCTCAATTCACTCTCTCAATGATGCTCAGATGAAACCACATCGTTCACATTGAGCATGGTGATAATGTGCCTTAGTTCCTCATACACTCACAGCCATCAGCTGCAGAATGAGGGGCCCCTTGGTCTTTTCTCACCACGAGTTCTTAGAGGTAGCCCTTAGTCATTTCTCAGCATGGTGAAGAAGACCACATGCTGCCTGGCTCTCACCTCTTAAATTTATCAGCTTTAAGTCTGGTACACTAAATGTACAACCTTCTGGAATTTTATATACATTTTTCTCTCTGAAGGATATTGGCTATGTTTTTTTAAGATTTATTTTTATTTATTTATTTGAGACAGAGAGAGAGGGAGAGACAGAGAGAGAGGGAGAGACAGAGAGAGAAGGAGAGACAGAGACAGAGAGAGACATAGAGAGAGAATGGGCACTCCAGAGTCTCTAGTCACTGCAAACGAACTCCAGATGCATGCGCCACCATTTGCATCTGGCTTATGTAGGACCTAGAGAAATGAACCTGGGTCCTTAGGCTCTGCAGGCATGTGCCTTAACCTCTAAGCCATTTCTCCATCCTGGCTATGTTGTTTTTTGATCCTTGCATATGCTTTCCATATTTTTTAAGTAAAGGTTGAGAAACCCAGTGATTATTTGGTTGTGTTTTCAAAGGTTTCAAGCATATGAAATTAAATTTGATTCAATGATTATTCTGGAGAGCTACGGATTTGCCAACCATCAACTGGCGAGGTGGATCAGAGTTCAGATACCGTGGCACCAAACACATAAAATCCAGAAGCTGTGGTGGGCACCTGAATTTCCAGTGTGTCTATGGTGAGAAGAGAGGTGGAGACGGGACCATTTTCTAAAAACTCATGAATGCAGTGGTGAATAACAAGAGGCCATGTCTCAAACAAGATGGAAAGCTAGAACTGATTCAGAAGTAGTCTCTTTTGATTGCTGCACGTGCACCATAGCATGTGCATGCCTGTGTGTGTGTGCGCACACGCACACACACACACAAACACACACACACACACGCACGCACGCACACATTAAATCTGAAAAAAAAAAAAAGTTTTGCCAATCCTGGTATATAGAATTCACAGGAGCTTTCAAAGTACTTAAGGTAAAAATAGTTATTTCTTACAGTTTTATTAGTAGACACAAGTTTATTGTGTTGGATTCTGGGAAAAGAAAAACTTTATTCATATAAAGTCTTCTTTCTCAAGTAACTGTTTCACCAAAGACAGAACAAAGCTTTCAACATTGCTAATGCTGCCATCGTGGGAGGAAGACAGACTTGTGGATAATCGAGGGGTCAGCTTCTCCCATCAGTGCCAGTATTTAGCAGGATTAGGGTCAGTGTTTATGGAACTCACTGGCATCATCTCAAATTCTTTGACCCCCTCACCTAGGAAACATGCCCCAGAAATTTGAGTGGGAACACTCGCATTTGATCTTTGCAAAGACAATCAGGAGAAACGGCAGTGAGCATATTAACAGTACAAATAAAATCCACCGAGAAGGCTGGAAGGAGATGAATATGCCAACAAGTTTGGTGAAGAAGGACACCAAGTTCTAAGCTTAGGAAAAGATTGAGCTAATTACTTTGCATACTGGAATCCAGCAACCGGTCATCTTTTCTGGGTCATGATGACTGTCTTTTACACAGCTTGTAAACACAAGCTTAGGTCATTCAGAATATAATTCCTGTAAGAGTCTTCTAAACATAGAAGGCAGTTTAAATATTCAAAGCATGAAGAATTTTACTGCCTCTGACAACAGTGGGTCTTGATTTCTTAATCTGTGTGGAGAGTTTAGGAGTTTAGGAGGACCCACAGGACCCTCAGCTTTTCATTTCAGCAATGGAACTGCATCACCTTGTGTCAGTCAGCTTTGCAGCAAACATCTCAGATGACCAGATGATAAAAAGGAAAGGTCTTATTAGCCTCTCAGTTTAGGAGATTTTAGTCCACAAGTAGGTCAACCTGTTGTTTCTAGACCTCTGCTGAGTATGTGGGAAGGCAGCACATCATGGCACAAGCTCATGGGGAAAGATAACTGCTTATTTCTGGGCTTGTAGATGAAAGAATGAAAAGGAAGGCCCAGGGAGCTCACAATCCCCTTCAAAGATGGCCCACTAGGCCTTACCTCTTGAAGTTTCTACAACTTCCCAACAGACCCATGGGTGAGGTTGAATCCTTTAAGAAATGGACTTTGGGGGAAATTACAGATCCAAGTTATAGCACATCCCCTTTCCATTAGCATGCCATTTATTTCAGCTATGCCGGACTCGATGTTCTCTAGTGGAATTTTGCTTTCTCCTGCCTCTTTCTTGCTCTTTTGCGTACTTTTTCTTCTGTCTCGGGTGCTCTTTTCTCCACAGGTATTGTACACTCTTCTACCAATCCTAAAGAATGAGTAAACATCCTTCTTACACATCCTTCTGTGCCTCTCCTATAAGTTCAGGTCCGTGTCTCTTCTGTACAGACCATGTGGATACTGGTGATGATGGTGGTGATGGTGGTGGTGGTGATGGTGATGGTGGTGATGGTAATGATGGTGGTGATGGTGGTGATGGTAATGATGGTGATGCTGGTGATGCTGGTGATGGTGGTGATGGTGGTGATGGTGATGGTGGTGATGGTGATGGTGGTGATGGTGGTGATGGTGGTGATGGTGATGGTGGTGATGCTGGTAATGATGGTGGTGATGGTGGTGATGGTAATGATGGTGGTGATGGTGATGCTGGTGATGGTGGTGATGGTGGTGATGGTGATGGTGGTGGTGATGGTGGTGATGGTAATGATGGTGATGATGGTGGTGATGGTGGTGATGGTGATGATGGTGGTGATGGTGATGCCGGTGATGATGGTGATACTGGTGATGATGGTGATGATGTTGATGATGGTGATGATGGTGGTGATGGTGATGATGTTGATGATGGTGATGATGGTGGTGATGGTGATGATGGTGATGATGGTGATGATGGTGGTGATGGTGATGATGTTGATGATGGTGATGATGGTGGTGATGGTGGTGATGGTAATGATGGTGATGATGGTGGTGATGGTGATGCTGGCGATGGTGGTGATGGTGATGGTGGTGATGGTGATGATGGTAATGATGTTGATGATGGTGGTGATGGTGATGGTGGTGATGGTGATGATGGTAATGATGTTGATGATGGTGATGATGGTGGTGATGGTGATGATGGTGATGATGGTGATGATGGTGGTGATGGTGGTGATGGTGATGATAGTGATGGTGGTGATGATGGTGGTGATGATAGTGATGGTGATGATGGTGGTGATGGTAATGATTGTGATGGTGGTGATGGTAATGATGGTGATGGTGGTGGTGATGGTGATGATGTTGATGATGGTGGTGATGGTGGTGCTGGTGATGATGGTGATGATGGTGATGCTGGTGATGATGTTGATGATGTTGATGATGGTGATGATGGTGATGCTGGTGATGATGGTGATGATGGTGATGATGGTGATGATGGTGGTGATGGTGGTGCTGGTGATGATGGTGATGCTGGTGATGATGGTGATGATGTTGATGATGTTGATGATGGTGGTGATGGTGATGATGGTGATGATGGTGGTGATGGTGATGATAGTGATGGTGGTGATGATGGTGGTGATGATAGTGATGGTGGTGATGATGGTGATGGTGATGATGGTGGTGATGGTGATGATGCTGATGATGGTGATGATGGTGATGATGGTGGTGATGGTGATGATGCTGATGATGGTGATGATGGTGATGATGTTGATGATGGTGATGATGGTGGTGATGGTGATGATGGTGGTGATGGTGATGATAGTGATGGTGGTGATGATGGTGGTGATGATAGTGATGTTGATGATGGTGGTGATGATGGTGATGGTGATGATGGTGGTGATGGTGATGATGGTGATGATGGTGGTGATGGTGATGCTGGTGGTGATGGTGGTGGTGATGGTAATGATAATGATGATGGCAGTGATGATAATGGTGATGATGATTATAAAAAACATTTGCTTCTTTAGATAAAATCTGTTGTATTCCATTACTTCTACTTTCTAATTCAAGGCTTCAATGAAAACAGTATCTATCAACTTAACCAGAAAAGATTGACAATATTTGCTGATCACTGGTTTGGTTCAAACTGTGAGCCATGTACATAGAAAGAGTGAGTAAACTACCACAGATTTTGTTAGATATTTGACTTTTGTAGGAGCTGTTTATTAAATGTATACTGGCTTGAGAATCAGTGCAGTTATAATTGGCGTAATTCAAATGTGTCTTTACTGACATTTCATCTTTCATCTGTGGTGAACAATGTTTGCTTGATTTTGCAAGTTGAGTTAACCTCCTATCATTCCCGTGCCTTTAAGATCATTCCTAGAGGATAAAATGAACCGTACATGAACTCTAGATATCATCGTTGTTTTGACATCTGAGTTGGCATAACATTCATATATTCATCAATTCCCATTCATTCATACATATTTATTGGGCACTATGTGACGAGACCTATTCTAAGATCAATCGCACTCTTTAGCTGTCATATCACACTTTACATATCTTGGTTATGTGTGAGTAGCTTTGCTTCAGTTGTTGAAACACACTCGATATATATTAAGTAAATAATTGACTTGATGAATTCAGAAACCAATTGGCCAAATTTGCTTATCCTTTACTGTTTGGTTTAAACTCCAGATTTCATAATCAAATACAGTAAGTGGCTTAGAATGATTTTCCAGTTCAAATATTCCAGGTTCACATCTTTGGGATTATAAAATGCCACAAAATTTTGTTGGTGGTTTTAAGACATATTGTTAAAGAGCCAGAAATTTATTTTGCATAATAGAGAAATTATTGTGTTTATAAGAGAGACCACTCAATTTTCCCAACAGAGAAACTCACACACATACACAAAAAATATTTAGGATACTAGATAAGACTCTACCCATTTTTCATATAAAATCCAAGAGAAATCAGTATACTCATTTTGGTAAATTCTTTTGAGTGGAACAGAACATCAATTCAGTAATTTTCCCAGTATCTAAAATTATATAAAAAAATGTACTTCCTTTAATGGGTAGACAACATAATTTTTAAAATTTTCTGATGGCATTTATATTCCCCATTTGTAAAGTATATTTAAGCTATTATTTATTTATATTTTATTTTTATTATTCCAGTTTATAGTTAAAGTATTTTACTTGAACAGCCTTACTATTGTAAGGCTAAAAACCACTTTTTCATTTATTTTTTAGCCCTTATAATTGAGCAAATCATTGACACATATTGATACTCTGTTAACATTTCCTTCTTGGGTATTTCAAGATGGCCGAATAGAGGAACTGGGGACTAACCTTCTCCGCCACAAGGAACCAAAATAATAGATGTGGATCTGCATTTCGCGGTGAGAGACAATGGAGGAAGACTGGAAATCACCAGGAGGCAGACTTGACCCTAGTAAGATTCTTGAGGTGACTGGTAGTAAGAAACACAACTTATCCGGGCATGTGCTGTCCTGTATCCTCGCTTGGGGAGTGGGCTGCTCATTCAAAATGGAAGGCCGAAAGAAAGCCCCAGCAAATTCAGCCTAGATGTTGACAATCAGAGAGTTTACCAGTTCTCTTAGGCATGCAGTGAGTCATGTAAGTGAGTGCTCTCTTTGCTTTGGACAACACCCTCACACCACCTCCAGCAATCCACGAGGTGCTGTAGTTAAAGACATAATCTACTGTCTGGATTTGGGCTTTTCATCTCCAGGACCACACAAACATCCCTTCCAGTGGGGAGCCGCCTCCCTGCAGAGTGATTCCGACTCAAGGTGCCCTGCATTGTGGGGGAGGGGCCTTGCACTATGGAGGGAACACAGGGTACAACTCTCCAAAAAGAAGAGATCGTGGAGCCTGGCCGCAGCGACCAGTGGCCAGTACGTAGATTTTGCCAGTGTCTGCACGGAGGGCAGTCACCCATGCAGTTCCCGTGTTTGTCCTTCCTGAGTGCTCACAGATGCGTATCGCCGGGGGGAAAGGCCCACATACACGTGTAGCGCCATGGTTCCAGCTCTCCCCCTAACCCAGGGCACGCGGCCAAAGGAAACTTGGGAGTGGCACTGCCGGCCTCTAGTCATGTCTTGTTCCCACTTATTTCTTGGTGTGTCTTACAATCAAAAGGAGGGGAGCAAATTCAGTGTCTGTGGCCCCATCTTGGGAAACCCAATCAGGTGACAAGGGCCATCATTTCTACTGCTGGGGTGGCCACAGGGGAGTGCGTCATCCACTTTGCTTTCTACGCAGCACCAGCCTGAACGGCTAGAACGCTGTCACTCTTAAGGGGCCCTCAGCGTGGTATCCAACGCGGACACCGAAGCACTTCTAGAAATGGACTACTCATCACCAAAGCAACCTCAGTGCAGTTCCACGAAAATGCTGGAAATGACCAACACTCCACAACCAACTTAAACGCCCACGACCCGAGGAGCCGCTCACTGAAAGAATGAATGCCCTCTGCGCCCGCCAGCTGTGTGGCATTGCGCGCTGTGCCCCTTCCACACCCCACGGGCGTGCTTCTGCACTGCCTGCTTCTCAGTCACCTCCGGTCTCCATGGTACTGCTTTTCCAGTCATTTGGGATTCTGAAAAGTTGGCTTCCTCACAGAGTCTTTAGGTTGACTACAGAAATACCTCTTCTTGAGTTCTTTTCTAGTAACGATATTATTTTTCTATGTCTTTTACCCTTCATGGTCCATTTTGCTGGATAATAAAACTCTTGGTTCACACCCACTTACTCTGAATAAGGCAAACTATTTTATCCCGTGTTTATCTCACAAATAGCATTGATGCTTATAATTAGTAAGCTTGATAATAATCAATTATAATTTTCCTAATAAAGCTTTTCAAAGTTCAGTGATTTTATTATGTTCGTTGTTTGGATCAGTAGTCTCCAATGAAGTTGGAC
Source organism: Jaculus jaculus (assembly GCF_020740685.1). Classification (NCBI taxonomy): domain Eukaryota; kingdom Metazoa; phylum Chordata; class Mammalia; order Rodentia; family Dipodidae; genus Jaculus; species Jaculus jaculus. Next base: position 57,723,574 of record NC_059118.1, read on the forward strand.
GATTTCTACATGCAAATTCAAAGCTTCTTTTTAATTTTGGAAATGTTCTCCTGAATTAAAGTTATGAATATTCTATTTTTTATTTTGATTTATCATTTTTTCTTTGGACCACATTTGTTTATCTTAAGTATTTTTCGTTTTAAAGTCTTTTAAAAATTTCTTTTAGAATTAAAAGAATCTTCCTTTTTGTTCTGCTCTATAAATAATCTGGGGATGGAGAGATGGTTTAGGGTTAAGGCACTTGCTTGTGAAACCTGAGGACTCAGGTTAAATTCCCCAATCTCCACATAAGCCAGATGCATGAGGTGGCACATGTGTCTGGAGTTTGTTTGCAGTGGCTAGAAGCCCTGGCAACCCATTCTCTCTTCCTCTGCCTTTCTTTTTCTTTCTCTCTTTCTCCTTGTTTCTCTCTCCCCTCTCTGTCTCTCCCTCCCTCCCTCCCTCTCTCTCAAATAAAAAAAGTTCTAAAAAATTTGCATTTCCAAAGATAGCCTACTACCTGGCCTCAATTATCCCCTATCTATCCTCTATCTCTCTCTCTCACCTATCTATCTTGTATTTATCTATCCATCATATATCTATCCATCTACCTACTATCTTTCTATCAAATTGCCTACTAGATTGACCTATTTGAACATCTTTAGGAGCTGCAGTCTCAATGTATTTATAGCTAAATTATTTATATCAATGCCAACCTTCCTTCTTTTTCACCTTTGTGCCAGTTACAAAGGACCCTGTTAATCCATTTCCTCAAGCCATAAGCCCCTTACTTCTTGTTTCTTATTATAAATAAATTACTTCTTACAGTTAATACCTAACTATTTCTCAAATTTGTCTACTTATCTCTATTCCACCTTGGACCATAGCACAGATCAGAGTCCTCTACTTCTCGGAACACTTTAGTGTTTTCCCAAGGGCTAGGCTGACCAGCACTGTCCTCGAGCCACACACATTGGAGCTGTGGTGGGCAATGAAGGAACCTGTCCACCCTTTTCTCTTGCAGTTTTGCTTTCAGAGACCTGAGAGATGACTGGAGGCTGGAAGGATATTCAATATGAAGGTGGAGCTGGGATCCTGTGAGATGTTATGACCAGAGAGACTAAACAAAGCAGAGCTAAACAAAGCAGCTTATCTTTAAAAGAAAAGAAAAATCCTCTGCTTAGAAGCTGTGTTAGACAAAAATGAAATACAAACTGGCTATGGTATATAAGGCTCATTTGTCCCTTATGGTATATAAATAAATTTTCTCTAGTGCCTCAGCTGAAAACTAACAGGAGTGAGGGAGCTGGCTGTCATTCCCGGCCAGAAGAACATGGAAAAAGATCAGATACTATGCTTTCTACTACCGTCTTCAATCTGATCACTTTCAATAATGAGAATTTATATGCTCTTTTTAGCAGTAATCTGTGAAGTTGAGTGTTAAAAATAGTATCAAACTTCCTTAACTGTTATCCCCCACTAACTGCCTTGCTGTTTTCAAGTGATTTGACTATCACAAACAGGACTTCGCTTTGTGTGGGTTTCCTTCTCGCTCTGACGCTCTCCCGTGCGTGCCTGTCTAGCGTTCCTCTAGCATTTCACCTCTGCTTTATTCCCTTTCTCTTCCCACGTGGCTGCTGTTTCTGTTACTGTCTCATTGCTGGGACAAACACCTGACCAGAAGCACCATGTATAAGGAAAGGCTTTTAGATTTTAGGGGAAGGTTTACCATGGTGGAAGAACCTGTCTCACTTCAGCATATATCCATGTAGCCAAGAGAGAAAGAACAAGAGCCAGAGCTCGAGCTAGCCCTCTACATTCCTTGGGGATTCCTTGGAGCTGGATTCAAGATCTGCCCCTTCAGTGACACACTTCCCTCTGTAGGGCTCTGCTTGCTGGAGACTAAAGTAGGAAGTTTAATCTTAATCAAAAATACTTGAGCTTATGGGTGACATTGACAATCAAACCACCTCATCTCTTTCTGTCGTATCACTTCCATTTTCTCATCTCAGACTCACTAGTAGGTTTTTAGAGCATGTTCATATAAACCATTAATTGCAGCTACTTTTTTTTGTCATGGGTTTTCACTTTTTCTAGGGTGGGCTAAATCTCCTTGGCTCATGTGATTCTTGTGTCTCAGCCTCTTGAGTAGCTGGGATTGTATATGTGCATGACCATGCCTAATAGATGTTGATATCTACATTTTTCCAGATGGGTATTATAAATGCAGGTCAGCAAAAGCAGAACTGAAATAGAGAAAATGCCTTACCATTGAATATCTATTGAGTGAAGACACTGTAAATACTTCTCAAAACAGAGTGTAGAGCAAACAAACAGGAGGTAAATTGTTCAGGATAAAAGGGAAGCAAATCTGAGGATATAAAATAGACAGGAAGATGGAAGCTGTTTGTAATTTCTGCCTTTTCCTTAAGTGCCTTTTTGGTTTTTGCAGAACACTTTTAAGAAATAACTTAGCAGAGAGCCAAGGCCATTAGCCTAATGCCTCAGCTTTGTAGCGATGCTGACTAAAGAGAAGGTAAATTGTGTGCACGGCTCTTCCATCTATTTTAGTCAGCCTCACTAGACTGTTGCTTAACCATCCATATCTAACTGTCAGCCTTACCCATCTTAAACACACCTGCTACTGCCAATGTCCCATGACCCAAGTGAAGGCTGGATATCCAGGGGCAAGGGATGGCTCACAAATTTGTGGTCAGGCAATGCCACCAGCAATTTTCAAGCATGCCAGTCTAAACTCTGTGAAGGTAACTTTTTGTAAACTCCCAAGCATCCTGATCTTGGTTCCATCAACTAAACTCTTGAAAGAATTGACTTCACTTAACTTTTACTTTTTGTCACATGAGCTGCTCAACCTCAGAGTGTTGGCTTGCACCCTTATCACAATGAAAGACAGCCATATTTACTAGATGGCCTTAAGTTCTTATGAAGTCAGGCATAGTTTCTCACTCTCAACTTACATCTCTATTTCCTTTGCTCCCTTCATATGTGTGTGAACATTTTCTCTCTGGGTCTTATCTGAAGTCCTTGGCTTACCCCATTCCACATGGTATCCTCATGTTGTATTTTTAACCTGATGCTTTTGGCTCAACTTATTCTCTCTTCAGGGTGGTATTCATTTCTTGTCAATGGTGTACTCATTTCTGGTCAATGGTGTGGAGCCATTCCATGGAAACCATGCTCCATCCCTTTTAGTACTTCATAAACAGTCAATCTCCAAACAAAATCATTCCTAATTTACAAGTATTTCAAGCCATAATAGGCTCTCTCACCTACATCTTAACCTGTGCTGGACAAATGTGAACATCATTAGCATCTAGGACATGTCTATTGAAATTACCTTCTCACTGTTGGAACAAAGCACTTGATCAAAAATGGCTGATGTGAGGAAAGTTTTTATTTTTTAAATTTTGATTTGCAGCCTCAAGGGGAAGCTTCATGATAACAAGGGAAAGATTGTGGACCAAAGTCTGGACATCACCTCCTTGCCAACATCAGATGGAAAACAACAGCAGGAGAGCAAACTGGATGAACACTGGCAAGATAGGACTAATAACTATAAATGTCTACCCTCTGTGACACACCTCCCACAGCAAGGCTCCACCTCCCAAATTTTCATGAGCTGGGACCAGGAATTCAGAACATATGACTTTATGAGGGACATCTGATTCAAACTGCCACAGCTATGTACATAACTGGTGCAATTTCCTTCTTGCTGCTAGTCCAAACACCCAACCAGAAGCAGCTTGTGGGAGGAAAGGGTTTATTTTCCTTCCTTTCCAGACTCAAGGGGAAGCTCCATGATGGCAGGGGAAAGGGTGGCATGAACAGAGGCTTTACATCACCTCTGCACAGCACGTGAAGCACCACGGCATCAGTGTGAGCCAAGTTCTGGCAATGGGAAACTGGCTATAACACCCCAAAGCCCACCCTGGACAACACACCTCCTCCTGCAAGGCTCTACCTTCCAAATTACCATCAGCTGGGGCCAGGCTTTCAGAACACATGAGTTTATAGGGAATACTTATTCAACCCACAATACTGCACCCATGGCCCAATAAGATGATGGTTATCCATGTTGTAAAAGGAAATGTATTCAGTTTAACTATAAAGTCCCCATAGCTTTTTCAGTCCCAAAACTTCAAACATCCCCATAGTGTAAGGTCTCTTACTTGTGAGCTATAAAAACCAAAAGAACAAAGTAATACAGGATAAATAATCACATAGAAAGACTGTAAGAGATGGCACTGGGCCTAGAAAGAAAAGATTGAGCCAATAAGATTTAAAACAGCAGTGCAAACATCAACTCCTGTAGCTCTGAGAATGGCATCTCTAATCAGTGACAATTGAAACTGAAGTTTCAATTTCACACCTCCATTTGGGATGCACAAAGCCCTGGGAACTCTTCATTCTGAGATGGCAGCTCTGTTTGGCATCCCCATAGCCCCAAATAGTCTCCACTGCAACCTGTGATTCATCTTCATGGCTGCATTGGATCTCCACAAAGGGATTCTAACAACCCTGCTTCACATCACCCAGTGGCCATTTCCATAAAAGTGTGTTTCAAATATAATGGCTCTTTTTGGTTTGCATTTATTTTATTTTATCTATTTATTTTCAAGGAAAGAGAAAGAAAGAAAGAAAGAAAGAAAGAAAGAAAGAAAGAAAGAAAGAAAGAAAGAAAGAAAGAAAGAGAGAAAATCGGTATGCCAACATCTCCAACCACTGCAAACTAACTCCAGATGCATGTGCTACTGGCTTTACATGGGTACTGAGGAAATAAACTTTGGTCATTAGGCTTTGTAGGCAAGCACCTTAACTGCTCAGACATCTCTCCAGCCCACCTTTATTTTTTATACTTCTATAATACTAGGTGGGCTATCAACTTGTTAATCCAGGGACGAACAAAGCTTACTTTCATGAATAGGATACACCTTCAGCATTCTGGCTCCCTACTTTAAACAAAGTCCACATTCTTTCTACTTTTCCAATGCAAAACAGGTGGCCCAGTCACCATGGTAATAATTTCTGAAACAGTAGCAGCTGAACTCGTGCTGTTTCAAGCCTGAAACTCATTTTTGTCAATAACACATCTCCTCCAGCAAGGCTCCAAATATCAAATTGTACCCAGTTGAGAACCTAGCCCTCAGAACACACAAAATTATGGGAGATACCTGATTCAAACCACCATAATAACCAAGGATGTATTATACAGAGGATGAGATGAACTGAAATCACTGGATTGAATGGGGTAAACCAAGAGACTCATGTAAGTCCAGGCACACTCTGGTGGAGAATATTGTAGAGTACCTAGTGACTTTACTAGCCATTAGTATTTCCCTCTTATGTTCATCTTGCACAAATCCAGTAGAAAGATCCTGTCCAAAAATATTAGGCCATGCCTCAAACCCCATGCCATAAAATCCTTCACTGCAGACTGAATCTAAATGTCTTAAACATGGACTATCTCTCTGCTTTCCTCCAAACTTTATTGTCTTTGTTTTCTGCTCTAACAACATCAAAGTCCTTCTGGTTTCTTCATGCACATGCAGTTTTCTTTGACACTGCTCATGCCATTCCTCTATCTGAAGGTCTCTCGTACCCATTTTCGAAACTAGTCAAGTTCTATGTCTCTCGTACCCATTTTTGAAACTAGTCAAGTTCTATGTCTTTTTAGAAGTTTTGAAGTTCTATCCTCCCTGCTTCTGAAAACCCACACTAGTGGGCTATGGTGTATGCTGTAACCCCATAACTTTCACAGTTCACCTGGTTGGACATGCACCACGATGCTACTTTTTTTTGAGAAAGAGTGTCTTTTTGACCTAGAGCTTGCCAATTAGATTAGACTGGCAAACCCATAGGCCCCAGAGATTAACTTGTCTCTACCTCTCAAACACTGGATGACACTCCTGAATCATCATGTCCAGATTTTTGTATATGGGCTATAGTGATCCAACTCAGACCCTCATGCTTGCAGAGTCAGTTCTCTGCTGGCTGAGTTATTTCTCCAGCCTCTTGTTGTTGTTGTTGTTTTTCAAAGATTGCCTGTCCCAAGAGTTTCCTGCAAGAATTATGCTTGAGTTTTTAAGGATTTTTGCTTGTTTGCTTTTGCCTTTTCTTTTTGAGCTGTGAACTCTAAACAGCAAGCAGAATAGCAAAAAGCAGTGAGAACTTAATTACTCAGCTGACTGGCAAATGTCTATCACTGAGGCTTGCCACTTTGAGACGAACTTGATGTTTTCCCTGTTGTACCAGAAACAAAGAAAACAAAACACAAAATGTAGTGTAAGCAAGCTTGATGACAAGGTCATACCAGGCATGCTAAATGACTAAAAAGGGTAATATTTTTGCTTGTTTTCTTCCAGGATTGTCCTAATAAGAATGGAATAATTTGAAAACCAAATGCAAAATGAATAAAAATAAGTATCTATGATTATTGAAAACTGGAATAATTTAGAAATATTTAGTTACTCCTATTAAGGAAATAAAGAAATTCAAAACAATTAGTTATCCTGAGCACAAAATAAGTCTTACAAAATATTTAGGGTAGATAGCATCATCTTGGCTTTCATTTTAGAAAGTTCAGAGGAACAGGAATTTGAGCAAATCCAAAGAGTTTTGAGAAATATGCAGTGAAGTTCTCAAAGCCTCTCTTGACTATTGCTTTTATGTGAGCTCCTTCAATCCTGATTCTGAAGTAGATATCAGAGATCTGTATGTCTAGACATGGGCTTTCTACATATAATGAGTTAAAACTTTTTGAAAAGAATTTGCCTTTTCCATGCTTTATTACAGACTTTTATTATATTATTATTTTATTATAGAAACTAATGGATTTTATATGATATTTTATAGGAAACTTTAAGCATTCAGGAAAGTGAAAAGCCTTTTATAGAAAACATTGACTATGTAGCTGGATTCTATTATTATACATTTCTGTACCTGCTTATCATATATATACCAAACTCTCTAACCATCTAAATGCTGGTAACCTACAGAATTTTCCCTTGTGCTTTTGAAGGCCACTCCTACCCTTTCTTTCCAAAGGAATAAAAAATAAATCTAGATTTTTTTTCTTTTTTTTAATTAGTTTTGTATTCAGCAAATACAGGCAGTTTGGTACCATTAGGCTCATCCATGTCCTACCCCTTCCCCATTGGCCCCTCCTTGTTGAGGTATATGGGTCGTGCATTGTGGAGTTAGTCCACAGTTATTGGTACGATAATCTAATTATGATATGACACTCTAATTGAACTACAACTGAATGAATATCTGAAAGGTTTTACCATTTTGAAGTAGCTACAGATTTGCATAACTGTTTTAATTTTTATTTATTTTGTGGACTTTTGAGACAAGGTCTCATGTAGCCCAGAATGGCCTCAAACTCACTATGTAGCTAAGGATGACCTTGAGCTCCTGATCCTCCTGTCTCTACCTCCCAGGTGCTGAGATTAAAAGCATGTGCCTATCCTAAGTTTAAAAAAATTTGTAGTAACCTATCTAGTGCATGGTTTGCTTTGTAGACATCAAATCAAAGCTTATATTCCACGAAGAATCTCCATTCCTCATACAGAACACTACATTGAGAACAAGTTGATGTCTAAGATTTGGGTCTTCCTTTGTAGAGCTGGCGAAGGAGTTAAAACTTCAACAGAAATGCCAAGCTTTTCTGTTATCTGCAGCAATCAGGCAATTGAATTAGTAATGGTGGGTTGCAGGTGCTGCTCAGAGAAGGCATGCTTTCCTCACCAAGCTCCATGAGCTTTATTTCCTGGAAACTTTGGTAGAATTACATAATTGGCTCAGCATTCCTCATGATTTTTCCTCGTTAAAGACATTTAAATTCTTGTACTAGCAACCCTCTGTTTTCAGTTATGGACTTTACTAATAATATGCTATTTCCAATCTGCTCTAGTAACTCATTGATTTCATTTATTTCACCTTCCTTAGTTAAGTATTAAATGCAGGCTTAATAATACATAAAGGAACACTCCACCCTTTCTTTCCCCTACCCTTAAAAAAAAATTATGAGAGAGGGAGAGAGAGTGAGAGCGAGAGCAAGAGAGAGAAAGAGAGATTTGGCTGGCCAGGGCCTCCAGCCTCTGCAATCAAACTACAGACGTGTATGCCGCTTTGGGCGCATGTGCCACCTTGCGTGCGTGTGTCACCTTGGGCATCCGGCTTACTTGGGATCTGGAGAGTTGAACATGGTTCCTTAAGCTTCACAGACAAGCACCTTAACCACTAAGTCATCTCTCCAGCCATCTTTCCCCTACTTTTTACTGTAGGTCACTTTTTAAATTTTTGTCTCTAAAAGACTATCACAGCAGAGAGAATGACAACTTATATTTGTGATCCAAGGTGAATGCAGCACTATGAAATGACTCTGGTTTCAAACACATACGGAATTTCAGATAAAAGTCAGCTGGAGGGGGCTTGGTGGATAGCTCAGTGGGTAGGAGTGCTTGTGTCACATGTCTGACTTCCTGGGAGGGCTTGAAAACACTCAGGTTTGATTCACCAGCACAGAGAGCTAGACGCAGGCCCCCATCTGTAACCCCAGTCCTGTGGGGAGTGGAGACCAGGGGATTGCTGGGGCTTGCAGATCAAAATGGTGGCTCTGGGCTGAGTGAGAGAGTCCCTCTCAATGAAAGAAGCTGAGAAACTATAGAAGATACCCAGGATTCTCCTCTGGCCTCCATGTATGCATGCAGTATGCGTCTGCACATTCATATGCATGCATGTGCCATACACATCATGTCACATACCACACCACTCATAGTCTACACACGCACACACTCCAAATAATAAGTCACCTTGAAAGTGATGGACCAGAAGCGCAGGTCCCTGGAGGAGGGCTGCCTGGTGTACACAGGGGCCTGAATTCAATTCCCAGTGTTACAGGAACAATGCGAAGCAAACTGAAGGGCAAGAGGCAGCATCTCAGCCACATGCACATAAAGACCCAGTGTTCTTTTATGAGGGTTAAGAGGGGGTGTTCTGGGCTCGACAGATGGCTTATCAGTTAAGGTGCTTGCCTGCAAAGCCAAAGGACCTCGTTTCACTTCCCCAGGACCCATGTAAGCCAGATGCTCAAGGTGGCACGTGCATTTGGAATTTGTTTGCAGTGGCTAGAAGTCCTGGCATGCTCATCCTCCCGCCCCGCCTCTTTCCCTCTATCATATAACTAGATAAATAAGCAAAGAGTAAGTAAAATATTTTAAAGTAGGGTGTTCCAGGACTCATGTACATACTGCAGTGGTTATTAGGGTGACACAAATGAGCACATTCATTGTCTGACACAGGTACTCTGATATGTGATTCTATTGTGCAAAATTCTAATCAAGGGAGCTGGGGAGACGGCTCAGTGGATAAAAAGTGCTTGCTGCAAACTCTGTGTACCTGAGTTCAGATCCCCAGACCCCACATAAAAGTGGGAAGCTGTGGCAGACTTCTGTAATTCCAGCGTGCCTGACATTAGAAGGGAGGCAGAGATGGGTCAATTTCCCAGCAACTTTTTAACTGAATAGTGAGCAATGAGAGACCCAGCCTCAAATGAGGATCAACCTGAAAGTGGTTCTCTGACCTCTTCATGGGTACCATGGCAAGCACACACACGCATTCACACACAAATGCACAGACTAAGCAAAAACAACAACAACAACAAAACCTTACTAAAGCATAATTTTGCTAATGGCAGTACTCATGCTCTCTGGACTAGTCACCCTGCATATTTGCCACAGTCCATGTCCACCCCTTTGGTTCTTGGCCAGCATCTATGCATTTTTTTCCTCTCCTCAGTTCTGATTTCCACTGTTTTATTCTTAGGTTCGTATATTTGACATAAACTGATTACACATAAAAGTAAAATCATGCAGGAGTTTATTTTATTTAATTTTTTTTCTTTTTATGCCGTGGTTGCTTCACTTAGCGACATTTCCTCTAGGTCTTTTCTCTCTCTCTCCTCTATCCCTTCATATCGTGGCTATTGTGGATAGCACTTCAATGAGTCCAGTCCTTCTTCTGTAAATGGCCTATGTATAAACCTCCCAACTTTTAAGCTATTGGTATCTCTGAATGGTTTTACAGGTCATGGGCAATTGCCATGGGTGGGGCTCATGGTGAGGAGTGTGGTTCAATTCTTTCTCTGAGTCTGTTTACACTGGGTTCAGTGACTCGTGAAGCTCCTTGCAACTTGATCAACTAGCAAAAAAAGACAGGAACACGACCCTGTCTAAGCCAGCCATGCTTGAGTTAACGCACCCAAGAACCTGGCTTCCTGGTACAAGTATGTAAGTCAGAGGCAGGATCAAAGGCTGCGTCTCTTACAAGTCAGTTTCCAGCAGGCTGGGAAGCCAGGGGTTCTGAGGCAGGTCAGCCTCATTCACCTACCCCTGCAGCCCAGGTTAGCACATGATCAGTTCCTTGTTTCTCATTCAGCTTACCCTGGAACAATTTTATTTTTTTTCCTCTTTTATGCAAAATGACTCAGTGTTGAAAGCCTCGTGCTTTCTTCAATCTCAAAGCAGGTAATCAAGAGCCAGGTTTAAGGCAGTCATCAGCAAAGGGAAGGAGTGGTGGAAAAAAACACTCAAACACCCACACATTTACCTAACTTCGAGAATTATCAGGGAAAAACTCTGAGGGACAAATAAAAATGTACCCCTTGACATCATTATTCTCAAAATGGATACAAAAGCTTTAATTAAATGACTAATATGGGTATGGATAATAATCAGAAAAAATAAAGCAAAAATTTATGCAGCCTCAGCACTCATATGTACCACTAATATTTTGCAAAGGTGCTTCTTTGTCTGATTGTAACATTTTCCCCCAACACAAAGTACTTAATTTTACATACTAAAGTTCATTTAATGCTGTATTCTACTTGACTTCTTATTGAAAACATACATAAATTTGACAGTATACCATCATCATAATCCCCTCCCTCCATCCTCCCTTTTCCCTCCCTAATCCCTCCTCCAATGAGTCCCTTCTTGTTTCCAACTATTCTCTCTTCTGTTCTGATGTCATCATTTTTCCCCTCCTCCTATGCAGGTCTTGTGCGGTAGTGTGAGCCAGTGTGAGGACATGACTGAAAGGCCACTTTGTGTCTGGAGGACAGAATTGTAACCACTCCTTCCTTTCTGTGGCTCTAACATTCTTTCCTTCACCTCTTCCCCAGTGCTCCCTGAGCCATGGAGGGTGGGAAAGCAATGCCCCACTCAGTGCTGAACACTCCACTGTCACTTCCGAGCACTTCAGGGAGTTCTGATTCACCCCAGGGGCCACCACCATCTGAAGAGAAGATTCTTTCCACCACCTCTTCTGCAATGCTATATTTCTAACTGTTTTTATAAAATGATTTTTTTCCCATTGATACATCTTAATTAATGAAAATACTTTATCTGCTTAAAGGTTCGTGGTATTGGTGCATGAGAACTATATTCCTTTTAAACATTTGAAGCCAGGCCTTTAAAGATTGTTTTATTAATTTTGTATATATTGCACTTGTTTATAGACATTTGAACAATATGGAAAACTGGAATGCAAGGCAAAATACTAGCCCCAATTTTAGCTTTCAGCAACACCTTCTCTAATGTTAGATGAATAACACCCAATACACTCTTTTTGGATACATACCTTTGGAAGAATAGCTACATTTAAAAAATCATAGCAAAAATGAGAATTATGGGCTGGAGAGATGGCTTAGCAGTTAAGCGCTTGCCTGTGAAGTTGAAGGACCCCGGTTTGAGGCTTGATTCTCCAGGACCCACGTTAGCCAGATGCACAGGGGGGCGCACGCATCTGGAGTTCGTTTGCAGTGTTTGGAAGCCCTGGCGCGCCCATTCTCTCTCTCTCTCTCTCTCGTTCCCTCTCTGCCTGTTGCTCAAAAATAAATAAATAAAAATTTTAAAAATATATAAAAATGAGAATTATCATATATATATATATAATTTTTAATATTAAATGGTTTTCATTACCATAAAATTGTTTTAAATTAATCATTAAATAACATAACAGACAGAGAAAACACAATGTTTCCTATACATGAAATATAATTACTACTTTCAGGACCAAACACAAATTTTCTCTGTGTTTGAGGAAATTACCATTTCTATGCTATGCCTCAGCACTATGGTCTGTAAAATGGAATTAAAAGTCCCTGAAGCAGGGCAGGAGAGATAACTTAGTGGTTAAGGCACTTCTCTGCAAAGCCAAAGGACCCAGGCTCGATTCCCCAGGACCCATGTAAGCCAGATATACAAGGTAGGGCATTCGTCTGGAGTTCATTAGCAGTGGCTAGAGGCTCTGGCATGCCCATTCTCTCTCTCTCTCTTCCTTTTTCTCTGTTTGTCTCTCTCAAATAAATAAATAAAAATATTTTTTAAAGTCCCTCAAGCATAAGATGCTGTGAGAATGAATAAGTGATGACATAAAACACTCAGAGCAGTAGCTGGACCATGATGATTCATAAATGTGAGTTATTTTTATATTAGCTCAATTACATAGATTTGCTTATAAAAACAGTGTGAAGCAACAGAGGTAAGAGTCATAATTTTGGGTTAGGTCCATTTTTTAAAACTGCTTTTGAATTGTTAGAAAATATTTAATATTTGACACTTTCTTACATGCCTGTATACAATATATTTTGATCCCATTCCTCTACCCCAACTCCCCTCTCTCTCATCCCTCCACATAAACTAAGCCCCTTCTTCTTCTCATTCATTCTCTATTCTACTTTTATGCCTTTGCCTTGTTCTTCCTTTTAAGGATATGTTGTTGTCCCTCTGAGTGACATTAAGGCTTCTTGCATGATCGTCATGGGTGGGAAATTGTTTACTGGAGGATGGGCATGTGGTGGTGATACCAGTGAAGACCATGCCTCATCTCTCCTGCAAGCATCAGCTGCCGCTGGTTTCTCTTGGTGGGAGGGGGAGTTATGAGTCCTTTGCCGTCCATGCTGGAATATAGACAGGCTCAATATTGTATGCAAGAGAGTACATGGGTGCAATTTCCATAATGTATACAGAAGACAGCACTGTGCACTCTCTCTTCCCCTCCTCCTGAACTTAAATTCTTTCTGTCCCTTTTGTGTATGGTTCCCTGAGTGTGTGGTCTGGATGTCATGTTGAAGACTGACTATACTCTTATTGTTTATCATTGGTAATACTGACAGCTGTGTGTCTCTGCAATGACCTATGCCTTTTGCATAAAGAAATTGCAATGTTTGAGGTTGCAAGCAGCACCAACCTATAGGAACAAATGTAGATATTTAGAAGGCATTTTGACATGACCTTAGCATTGAGTCCTTAAGTTTAAAACCATAGGTTTTCGGCCATACTGATGATATAAGACCTGATTTCCCACCTACAGGGCGGACCTCAAATCCAATCAGAGAACAGTTGATCACTCCTGTAATTTTCATGCCACTGTTGCACCCGTGTGCACAGGCTCCACAGGAGGGGAGCACTGTTGATGACTTTTCTCCCTCTGCACCTGGGCTTGCATCGTCTAGCATGAGGACAAACTAGCTTAGAGAGATGAAGCTTCCAGCTCAGTTCCAGCTTAGTTTCTTTACATCTGGCAACAAAACCACCATGGTGTCTTTAGCAACATCTAGTTTTGGTGGGCATCAAACAGCAATGGAAATTGCCAATATTATTTTAGGGAGCCTCTGTAGCCTCCCTGAACTACAGCTCATTGGAACGTATCTCATACTGACAATGGAACTTTTATAAAATTTATACCCCATGGCTTCCAGGAGCAGCTCTATCCATCCATGTAAGGAACCTTCATTTAAGCACTTTAAAAGTTTATATTTTAAATTGGCTTACCAAGTAGTAGGCTTCCACATGACCTAATCACATACAATTATTATTGTTTGTATTTTTTATGAAAGATGGGGAGGGAGAAAGGGAGAGAGAGAGAGAGAGAGAGAATTGGTGGCCAGGGCCACCAGCCACTGCAATTGAACTACAGATGTGTGCATCATCTTGTGCGCATCACCTTGTGTGTCTCACTTAAGTGGGAAAGAATGTAAAAGTGTTTCTTCCCTTTCTATTTTATAGATTAGTTGGAGAAATATTCATTTCACTTCTTTTTTAAAGATTTTAGAAGGCTTTTTATTTTTATATTTTTTTGTCAGAAGATTTCTGTTATAATGGTTGGATCTTATTAGTTCCTATAGATTTGTTCAAATAATGGATCACATCTTGGTTTAATTTTAGTAGATCTAAAAGTCCATTCATTTCTTTTAAGATGGTCCAGTTTTGTTAAGCTTAATTTTTAAAACATTTTTTTGGTTTATTTTTATTTACTTGTTTGAGAGTGACAGAAAAAGAGAGAAAAAGGCAGAGAGAGAGAGAGAATGGGTGCGCCAGGGCTTCCAGCCACTGCAAATGCACTCCAGACGCATACACCCCCTTGTGCATCTGGCTAACGTGGGTCCTGGGGAATCAAGCCTCAAACCGGGGTCCTTAGGCTTCACAGGCAAGCGCTTAACTGCTAAGCCATCTCTCCAGCCCAAGCTTAATTTTTAAAATATGTCATTATGATTTTTCAAATTTTGTTGGTATCTGTTGCAATAACTCCCTTTTAATCTCTAATTTTATTAATTTTGATCTTATCCCTTTTAGTTAGTTTGTTTAACTAGGAGTTTGTATCTCTCTTTTCAAAGAACCAATTCATTTTTCATTGACTCTTTGTATTTTTTTTTTTGCTTTTATTTCATTAATTTTTGGCCTGATCTTAATTATTTCTTCCTCTTGAGTATTTTGGTGGATTGATTTGTTCTTGTTTTAACAAGCCCTTTCGGTACAACATTAAACTATTTATTGGAGACATCACTGAATTTTAAGTATTTATTTATTCACTGACCCATCCATTATTCAAAAGATTGTTGTTCAATATCCAAAAGTTTGTGTATTTTCTTGTTGTTACTTTTTAGCTTTTGTAATAATTTTGTTGAACATGTTTTCTATTCCTTTGCCTAAAGCTCTTATCCTTATTCTATGCCCAGTATTCAGAAGTTTGATCTCTACATGGTATTTCAAATGTCTCCCATGTTTTTAATTTGTCATTGATTTTGGTTATGTAATCTATTTCTTCTACCTTGTCCTTGATGTCCTGATATTCTGCCCACCACCTGGTCTACTCCATTACTAAGACGTTCTACAGACTTTCTTATTTGATTTATTGAATTTTTCATTTCATTTTTTAAAAAATATTTTACTTATTTTGTTGTGCAGAGAGAGGATGGAGCGAATGGGCATGCCAGAGCCTCTAGCCACTGCAAATGAACTACAGATGTATGCATTGCATTTTGCATCTGGCTTTATGTGGATACTGAAAAATCAAACCTGAGTCATTAGGCTTTGTAGGTAAGCACCTTACCCTCTGAGCCATCTCTTTAGCCATTCAGTTTGGCTTTTATTTAGCACTTCTATCTCTTTATTTAAATTCATTTTCATATCTTAGTTTGACTTCATGTCACTGGGCCACTTGGTTGTGTTCTCTTGGAGTCCATTCAGGCAACAGTTGATGTCCTCTGAATTATTTCACATGTCCCTTTAGTTCTTTCAGTTGTTTATGATTTCTGGATTTCATTCAGGTACTTATTCATGTCTTCTTTAAGTTTTTATGGACATATTTATCACAGTTCTGCTTTTAAATTCTTTGTCTGGAATTTCCTCTAGTTGGTCTCCTGGAAGGCCTCTACCATGAGAGTTGACATTCTTGGCAGGAATGTATTGCTTTGGGTTTTTGTATTACTTATTTTGTTGGGATTTTTCTCTCTACAGATATGCAGCTGTTCAAGAAAGCAGGGTGGTGGGACTGACAGGTGAGACACAGAACAGGAGGAGTGGGCTCACACACAGTGCACACAGGACGGGGGACCACAGAGGAAGAAGGTGAGGTTTCACACACACAACATAGCATGCGGCGGGCAGTTGACAAGGTGTAGGAGTGGCATGTGGAGGGGGAGCATGCTGGCTCACATGCAGTGACAGCCTGACAGGAGGGCTGGGCAGGAACTCACCCGGGGCTGTGTGGGGCTCCGGGGTCAGTGAGAAAGGGCCTGGAGAGCACAAGGGTGTCCTCAAAGTGGCGGAATTACACACGGCAGTGTGGAACACTGGGCCAAGGAAAAGAAGGTTATGCACTGCAAAGAAGTATCCATGTGGCAGGCAGTCACATGTGCCAATGGCCACATCCACTTAAAAAAAAATAATTTGAAGCTGGGGGTGGTGGCGCACCCCTTTAATCCCAGCACTTGGGAGGCAGAGGTAGGAGGATCCCTGAGAGTTCAAGGATACTCTGAGACTACCTAGTGAATTCCAGGCCAGCCTGAGCTAGAATGAGACCCTACCTCAGGAAACCAAAATGATAATAATAATTTGAGATAGTATTATTTAGTTTTCTGCATAAAAACTAGAGAAATGTATCAAGCTTTTTCTCCCTATGTCCTTACTAGCCATGTTCTTTTATTTAATTATGTTTATTTAGCCAAGAGCATTGGCATTCCTGTGATTGGTTATTCATGGTTCTGCATTGAAGTGAATTGAACAATTAGTACTTATCATTTTAGTTCAGTATCTATTCTTCTGTGATCTTTATTTTACTGCATCTTTTGATTGCATGGGTTTTATTTTGGAATTGCTTTAGCAAGGGCTCATGGGTATTCTATCTACCAGCTGTTTCCTGATTAAAATATTCTTTAAGTTAATAAAACAATAATGTAAGATTATTGTTACATTTTATATGTTATTTTTGTTATTCACTAGAATTTAACCATGGTAACTTTCTTCTTTTAAGTAAATTGCATTTCTCCCAGATGATTAAATAATTCCTTATTCTCATTATACTTAAAGTTTCCCAGTAGTTTTTAATAGCATGTATATATATATATATATATATATATATATATATATATATATATATATATATATATATCATCATTATGGAGATAAAGTTTTAGTTCTGGGAGAAGAAAACTTTTTATTTATTGATTTGAGACAGAGAGACAGAGGAAGAGGCAGAGAGAAAGAGAGAATGGGCATGCCAGAGCCTCCATCCACTGCAAACGAACTCCAGACATGTGTGTCCCTTGTGCATCTGGCTTATGTGGATCCTGTGGAATCAAATCAAACCAGGGTCCTTCACAGGCAAATGCCTGAACTGTTGAGCCATTTCCCAGCCCATTCTTATATATATTCTTAATTAAATAAATCTTCCACAAAACACAAAATAAACATGTGTTCTTTTAATATAGAAGTATTTATATCAAGAGAAATTATTATCTATTATATCTTTTAAAGGACATTTTATATTCAACTGCAGAAGACTGCCCTCGGGTTCTGTGACTCACTTGAAGGAGATGGTACTCAACAAAGCTATTCTATTCACAGTTCCAATTATTATGGCAAAAGATTACAGACACCGTCAGCAAGGGGAAAGGTACATGGGGTCACATCTAGGTACTAGGGGTGAGCATCCAGTGGTTCTCTCACCAAGGAGTTAAGACAATGCTTGCCTGTCTCATATGGTGTTTCACATACATGGAATATTGCCAATAAAGACAGTTAACCACACCTTCTCAGGATTTCACTGGGGACATCCACACAGCAATGACTGACTGCAAACATGGCGTTCATCTCTAGCTTAGCTCCTCTCAAGGTCAAGCTGATAGCTCTGACTCAAGGTTGCTATCTAATCCCATCTCTGGCATGAACTATCTTAGGTCCCTTGGTAAAATAGATACACTTTCCAGGCAGGGCATGCTAATTGTTTAGAAGTTGCCTCCTGGGAGATAGTCTATGGCCTAACCTTTCTTTGGGCAAGGTAAATCCTTTAGTGTACAATGCACAAATGCATAATACACAGATTGCATATATACACAGAGAGATAATAAGCGATAAATACATTTCTGAACATAAATATTGATGGTTGTCATGGACAAGTGTGTTATCAACCTTACAAGATTAGGAATGGAGTGACTGATGTAACTCTTGGGTGGGTCAGTCAGAACGTTTCCAGGCAGGATTGACTGACAGAGGGTGTCCTTCCTCCTGAATGGATGGCCCTTCTGGGACTGGGGACTGGATGTAAGGGAGCCCTGCTAGTAATTTGCTTTGGTCCAGCTACCTGGCCTACTCCCTTGTGCATTTTTCTCCTTCCTTCTTTCTTCCTTTCCTTCCTCCCTCCTTCCTTCCCTTCCTGTCTCTTCCTTCCTTCCTTCCTTCCTTCCTTCCTTTTTTTCTTCCTTCTTTCCTTCCTTCCTTTCTTTCTTTCCTCCCTCCCTCCCTCCCTCCCTCCTTCCCTCCCTCCCTTCCTTCTTCTTTCTTTCCTTCTCTTTCTTTCTTTCTCCCTCTCCCTTTCTTTCCTTCTTTCTTTCTTTCTTTCTTTCTTTCTTTCTTTCTTTCTTTCTTTCTTTCTTTCTTTCTTTCTTTCTTTCTTTCTTTCTTTCTTCCTTGGCCTGGCTTCCCGGGCTGCTCACTTGTGCCTGTGACTGCCATTTGGCTCTGAGGAGTGAGTTGCTTAGGTATCCTTTGACTCTTCTACTTGCATCTAGATTCAGGGACTGAGTGGCTCTTGGACTCTTCAATCCCCCCCCCCACACACACACACCCATGACAGCTGTAGTTGCGCTGCACAGCTTGTATGTTGTAAACTTATTTAATACGAACCCCGTTCTATGTTCATTCTCTTGGTTCTGTTTCTCTAGGCAACCATGGATAATGCAATGACTTATACTGATTGTTAACGTGACAGGAGCTGGGAGGGATGGGGCAGTACAGATAAGCCTGTAGGACTAACTGTGAGGGCAATCTTTATTGGGTTTACTGAGGAGAGAAGACTCAGCTGAATTGTGAGTGGCACCTTTCCATGGTCAGGGTCCTGGACTGTATAAAAAGGAGCCAGCTGGTTGTGCAGCAGCAATCATCACTCTGTTCTGCTTCCTCACTGTGGACTGACTGAGGCTAACGCCGGCCACCATGCCTTCCCTCCCTGTCACCATGGACTGTAACTGGGAACTGTAAATTGAAATAAATTCTTCCTCTCTTGAATTTTTTTTTTGAGGGGGGTCAGGTATTTGACTCAGCAGAATATGCCATGTGCCTAGTACTTACCCAGATTAAGAAGCACATTATATGTTTAAAATATTTTATTTATTTTCAAACACACACACAGAGGGAATGAGAGAAAGGAAGGAAGGAAGGAAGAGAGAGAGAGAGAGAATGGGTGTGCCAGGGCCGCTTGCCACTGCAAATGAACTCCAGACACATGTACCATCATTGTGCCTCTGGATGTACTGGGGAGTTGAACCTGGGCTGCCTTGTTTGCAGGCAAACATCTTTAAACACCAAACCATACCTCCAGCCCCCAAACACACTCTTCCCAGAACTTTTCAAAGTGGCAATACGCTCTTTATGAACCCTTGCCCTGACTTTTGCACTAACCTTTCCACATTGAAAACAGGTGTTACCATGCATCAACCTGCAGTCTCTCTGAGCTTCTCTTTTCTTTCCCCTCTGCTTAGTTTTGAAACTCAATAGCAAGTACAAAGTGTGTCAGTAAAGTGCTCTGAGTGAGGGAAATAAGCTAAACCTTCTCAGGTCAGGCCAGGCTGTGTCTTCAGCTTCCCTTCAATTAATAGCAGCTTCCTCCAGGGATGGGAGCAGTTGAGGTCACAGATGAGTCCAGGGGAGTACAGGTAGCTTGTAGGTACATGACAAGGATTCACCTGTGGCCAGTGCCACTAATTGAACAAAAGTAAATCAGAGATCTTGGGCTAGTCTGTTTTGTGCTTCTCAGTTTATGTAGCAGGGAACTAGCTTGTTCGTCATGTGTTCAGGTGGTCTGCCATATTTCCTGGGACCTTGGACATTAGGTGGGGCCATGATTCCAATTGTTG
Source organism: Jaculus jaculus (assembly GCF_020740685.1). NCBI lineage: Eukaryota > Metazoa > Chordata > Mammalia > Rodentia > Dipodidae > Jaculus > Jaculus jaculus. The sequence goes on from NC_059118.1 coordinate 57,743,489, forward strand.
CCAATATCGTTAAAATAAAGGAAATATGTGTTACTTTGGGGTGGGATATTCAAGAGCTAATGCTTGATCAGTTCTCTTTTCACCTGCCAGAGCATTTGTAGAAAAAGCAGGGTACTAGTGACGATACTTATCAGCATGGTGTTCTAGCTGTTGTGTGGAACAATCTTTGTTCTGACCTATTGGATGTAGTGGGAGAGGAATAGGTCATTGTGGTTTGATAGTCAATTTTTTATACAGCATACCCAGCAACGCTTTGGTACATGTGTGTCACTGACTTACTTTACCTTTCAGGTGAATATGATTGTGGCCATGGTTTTGTTTGAGAGGATTCAGTTTTGCAGAAGGAATAAATAACAAGAATTTCCTTAGCACAAGGTTAAGCAAACCAAGATGCAGAATGTGGAGAAGCAGAGTCAGTCAATCCAGGTTGGATTCTGCTGGGCTGGCGAGACTTTAAAAGAAAGGTTTCTATATATTGTTGTTTGAGGAATCCTAATTCAGCCTGGAATGTTTTTTTAAAATATTTATTATTTATATTTATTTATATTTTGTAAATAACAGCACAGTTATCACTGAGCATCCCCATTTCCTCGAGAACTCTCTCTCCTGTATTGAATGCGCTGTATTCTCACTTCCTGTTTCCCTGTTGTCATAGGAACATATGCTCCTATGGGCTTCCTACTGAAGGACAGAGAAGGTTAATATTTTGAGACAGTGCTGATGGAAATATCTTCATCTTATTATACTTGTTTCATAGTTTCTCTAACTACAGAATTCTACAGATTCCCAGGTTGGAGAAAGCTTCCTGCGAATACTGGAAACATGGCTTACTACACTGTGTTCTCAAGCAGCTCTTCGACACTGTGTTCTACGACAGCGTTCAAACCGCTCTCAGCCAGCTCTCTGATTTTGGCGTCTCCTCCATTCCATCCCCAGCCCCAGAGGGATCCAAGTCTACCAGTTCCTGAACCCTAAGGAGGAAATGGAGAAAGGTCTGCAGTTCTCCCCTAGCTGGCTTGTTATTTGGCTTTCTTTGATTGGCTAAGTCAACTATCATTTGTGTTTTACCTTCCCAAATTTCACTGTACTTTGGTTTGCTCTCTCTGATGCGATGCATCACCATCATTTATGATGCTAGTAGCCTGAAGATGCCAAGGACCACTAAGGGTTGCCTTTCTCGAGGGAAAACAGGTCTTGACTTGGATAACATATGTATCTGCTAAAGGCAGAATTAGTAAACTTGAAAGTCAGTCAGAACAAGATCTCCAGGCTGGAACACGAATAAATGAAAGGATATGAAATACAGAAAACAATAAGAGACATAGGGGTTATGATGAAAATCCCCCCCCCAAATAGCATGTGTAAATGGTATGCCAGATGATAAACAGAACAGGAAAATAGTTATATTTGTTCTATGATTTTGTTGAAGACGCCTACTATGCTTTTGGAGTGGAATTCTTCTCCTTCTCCTATGCCCTGAATTCTTATATTGGATCTTTTCATAGTGTCCCAAATATCTTGAAATTCCCACTCATACTTTTCTATAAGTTTGTCTTTCTCTTTGTTGGACTGTATTAGATCTGCCACCTGGTCTTCTAGCTTAGATATTCTGTCCTCTCCCTCATCCATCCTACTGGTGAGATTTTCTACAGGGTTTTTTTATTTCATTAACTGTGTTCTTCATTGCTAGTAATTCTGACTGGTTTTTCTTTATTATTTCTATTTCCTTATTTATGTCTTGTATTGCCTTCTTTATTTCATTAAATTGGTGTCCTGCGTCTTCTTTGATTCCTTTGATTTCCTCTTAAAAATATGGAATGCTTCACGAATTTGCGTGTCATCCTTGCTCAGGGGCCATGCTAATCTTCTCTGTATCGTTCCAATTTTAGTATATGTGCTGCCAAAGCGAGCACAATATTATATTTGAATTGAGAATGATGGTGAAATTTTCATTAACAAATGAGCCATGTATGATGGTGCACAACTATAATCCCAACTTTGGGAATTGGTGGCGGGGGATTAGGGGGATTATAAATTCAAGACCAGCTTTAGCTATGTAACAAGCTCAAAGCTAGCATGAGCTACATGGGCTCCTGGTTTTTGTTTTTGTTTTTTTCCTTACTGTTTTGGTTTTTCTAGCTCAGGCTGACTTGGAATTCACTACGTAGTCTCAGGTGTCCTCAAACTCTCAGTGATCCTCCTACCTCTTCCTCCCAAGTGCTAGGATTAGAGGCATGTGCCACCATGGCCGGCTTGGGCTCCTATTTAAATAAAACAAATATTATATATCCATGAATAGCTAAGAACTTAAAGAGAAAACACACCATGCTAAGTTTATTAAGCCAACGTTACTGAAAACAAAGAAACCAGAAGAATGAAATGATGCTAATCAAAAATAAGACATTGAAACATAAATGGTCTTTATCAATTATATTTGTCAATTTTATTTAATTTTTTGCTTATTTACAGAAACATACAATGATACTGAACTACAATGTGAATACTTGAAGTTTTCTTCTCTGAACAATATTTTTTACACATTTTTCAGTGTCAGCAAATGCAATCTTTCATGGTCCCTTTTGATTATTCAACCCCTGTCAAGATAAGCATGGCTAAAAATTTACACCCAAGCCACAGCAGCTGCTAATAATTCCTGACACCATGCTAAGTGCTTAACATTTGTCAATAGTTTATGTTTGATAAAGGTAGGGCTAATCAAAATCTAAGAGGATATAAATAAGTCATATGGAAACCTTCTTTTTTGGACAATGGAACATACAGGAGCCATAGACTGTTACTAGAAAATTTTCAGTGCCAGGGATGGGATACCTTCCAGTGAGCTGTTGGCCAGGGAGGTCCCTGATACCCCCAGAACATTACAGGCCATTGCTGAGGCCTTTAGTTTCCCACCAGGAATAGATCATAAGACCTTATTGTTGAAGACTTCACATTGTTAGGCTGCAAGGCCACTGAGAAACCCTGCTGGAGCTGAGCTAAAACCTCCTCCATGTAGACCAGCTGACCGAAATCTGAAAAAAGCCATGCTGCATGCAGTTCAATGGGAGCGGAAAAATCACCAGTGAAGGTACTCAACAGTGGACACGCAAGCCTTATATTTGGCCAGCCAGGCCAAATGAGCCAACTGGTGCATGTCTGTTACGGGGAAAACCAACCGCCCTCTGATGTGACTGGAGGCCTGCTCCATGGGAGGAAATACATCCTTGATACTGAAAACCTACAGCAGGGGTAGTCATGAGCCCTAGGGGTGCAACATCTACTTCTGTCTGGCTAAAAGTGTATACGAGGTTCACCAAACTGCCAAGTACCCATATATTAATGCTACTCTTACTTTTGGTTATAGAAGCTTCTCTTTTCAGATGGAAGTGACCTTGGGATGAGTCAGAAGGCAGCATTGTGCTGAGAAGTGACAGAGGACTCAGCACTTAAATATCTCAATCACACCTTCCTTGGCTTAGGGGCCATTGTAGAAGAGGTGGCAGAAAGAATATAGGAGCTAAAGGAAGGGTAGAGCTCCTAACAACATGCTACTCCAGACACAAAATGGCCTGGATATCCATGACCTCACAGTGCCTGACACTACCCACACAAGACTCTATCATAATAGGAAGAAAAGATCATGACATCAAAATAAAAGAGAGACTGATTGAGAGGGGGAGGGGATATAATGGACTGTGGAGTTTCAAAGAGGAAAGTGGGGGAGGGAAGGAATTACCATGGAATATTGTTTACCATTAAGTTATCAATAAAATAAAAGACCTATCTTCTACCTTGAAGTTAAGAAGTGTATGTCTCCCTAGGTTTGTCAATAGTTCGGGGTTCTGGTGTGGTCATGGGCCTCAGTTGTAGCCAAGACAACCTCAGTAACCAGGATCTTTTATCCCCTCTTCTTCCTCCGGGGCCCTCTGGAGCAGCACTCTGAGCTGCAGGAACCATTTCCCCACATAGCATGATAAGAAGGAGTGTAAAAAGCTCAGCTCGGGGGAGGTGACAGTCATGAAGACGTTCGGAGAGCAGCTGAGAAATTGCAGCAGCTTCCTTCCTCACAGACTTTTGCCTGTAAAAGAAGAGACACTCTACTCTGGTCCTGTGTCATAAGGCTTTCCTATTCATGCGACAAAGCTGTCTTCTGTAATCAACCTGCCCAGTGACACTTTCTGAGAATGATCAATTCCCCACACTGAAAATTACCAATCCTTTCCTTTTCCCCAATCTAGGACAAATATTATCTTCCACTGTTTTTCAGTTTTTGTTGTGGACGAGGTTGATCCATTTTCCACATCTTTATGTAATTTTACTTGAATGTAATGACTCAAATCTGCTACTCATTTTCTTTGGGGATGCATTTAGGTATCTAACAAACACTTGAATATTCAGAAGTCTAGTATATCTTCTTTCTCTTTTTATGTTTCTGTCAATAGGAAGCATATGGCCAGTTCACAGTTTATGAACACCTGTACTAGAGAGGAGCTTGAAGAAGGAAGAGGAGATGAACTTCCATTCAGCCGTCTGTGGTCTTTATATATGATTCCTACCTCCCTCACATGCAATGTAGAGCAGTCTTGAGTCCATAGTGTAAGGTAGAATTGCTTCTCATGAAGAAATAATTCTTATGCAACCCAAGTATAAAACTTACATAGATGAAATAAAGACAAGAAGTAAAAGAAGCTGTCATCCACAAAGTAAACAAATCTATGTGAATGTTTCTCATGTCCACAGACACATTTGAAAACTATTCAGATTTTTACTGTGGTGCTTCATGTGCACTGGATATTTAAAATAATTATAGATTTTTAAAATCATAAAATTAAATAGCTCTTCTAGATAAATTGTGATGTTGATAACGATTAAATATTTATAGTTCTTAGTTTTTGTTTTGTCAGTTACTTAATGTCATCCTTGATATAATATACTTGGAAATAAGCTGCAATAAAAGGCCCATTTGTCACTTCCCTGGAATTGTTCTGTGTATTGTCTATCTTCTACCACTCTTCCTAATATGAACCAGAAGTAAAGCTACACACAGTCGAGTCTTCATTTCATCCAAGCTTTTCAATGGTCATTTTCAACCTTCTCTCAATGGTTTTAACCTGTATATAAAAATGTATTTGTGGGGTGGAGAGATGGCTTAGCGGTTAAGCGCTTGCCCTAGAAGCCTAAGGACCCTGGTTCGAGGCTCAATTCCCCAGCACCCATGTTACTCAGATGCACAAGGGGGTGCACGCATCTGGAGTTAGTGTACAGAGGCTGGAAGCTCTGACGCCCCATTCTCTCTCTCTCTCTCTCTGTCTCTCTCTCTCTGTCTGCCTCCTTCTCTCTGTCACTCTCAAATAAATAAACAAAACAAAAAAATAAAAAAATTGTATTTGTAATAAAATTTATATTCATGTCTATTTTTCTATCTATCTTCCTATCATCTATCATTCTTTCTACCTATCTACCTATCGTTTTATCTACCTTATCTATTTTTATCTAAATACATAGTCTCCACTAGTTATCACTACTCTTAGTTAAATGGCAAGTTACTAATTTGAATATATTCATTTCTTATTCCATAGGCAAACATAGCTATTTAAGTTATATAACTTATATATGTAGATATGCTAAAACACAGTTTGAGATACATACATATATATATATATATATATATATATATATATATATACACACACACACACACACACATATATATGTATGTATATATATGCATTTAGGTATCTTAAAACACTTGACTATTCAGAAGTCTATTATATCTTCTTTCTCTTTTTATGTTTCTGACAATAGGAAGCATATGGCCAGTTCACAGTTTGTGAACACCTGTACTAGACAGGAGCTTGAAGAAGGAAGAGTAGATGAACTTCCATTCATCTGTGGTCTTTATATATGATCTATATACATACATACAGTGCTTTGCCTAATATTTAAGCCCTCAAAACTCCACCTATTTGCCATCATTTCTTTATATTTTGAACAGCAAAGGATGGCTAAGGCAAAGGTATCTTTTTTTTTTTTTTTTCAATGACAGTCATTTGCAAAGATAGGAACTTCACTGGTGTGCTGTCAATTAACCTTTCTGCAATAATCAGCTACCTTATTTAATAACTTCTAATAGCCTTGAATAATGTTTTATTGATGCTTAAATATCCCACAAGAAAAATCTTATTACTTTCAGATAATAACTGTGTTTTCCTAATATTGATATCTTTCTTCCACTTTACTATATGATGTCTCACTTCCAAAGTACTGACAAATATGGCATTATCCTTGTGCACTTTTAAATTTGTTTCTCATAATTTTAAAAATCAAACATTAAACCATTAAGTATGGTATGACATCTGCTTCTTTATTATGTGGAAGAGATATTTCTTACTCCGACTGATATAATGATTTATGATGATCAGTGTTTTTGTTTGATGTTAAGATATCAGGAGAGTTTCTTTAAAATATTTTATTGATTTGAGATAAGGAGAGAGAGAGAGAGAGAGAAAAAAAAAATGGCCAGGGCCTCTAGCCACGATATGATAACTTCAGATCCATGCATCACTTTCTGCACCTTGTTTTATGTGGGTACTGGGTATCAAACTCGGGTCTGCAGTGCAGTAGTTTTAAGAGATCTAGGGGCTGGAGATACAGCTCAGTTGGCAGAGTGCTCACTTTGCATGTGTAATGCCCTGGATTTGATATCCAGTATCACAAAATGTAATTTGATGTGTTTTGTTTTAGCATTTTATAAATTTTAAAAATATTATTTATTTATTTATTTGGGAAAGGCAGAAAGAGAACGGGTATGCCAGGACCTTGAACCACTCTAAAGAAATTCCAGATATAAGCAACACCTTCTGCATCTGGATTTATGTGGGTACTGGGAAATTGAACACTGGCCCTCAGCCTTTGCAGGGTAATGCCAAAAATCTCTCCATCTCAGCATTTTATAATTTTTTTGTGTTAATATTCGTAGTAGTATAAGACTAAGGCCTTAATTACCCAACACCAGCAGCCCCACTAAAGAGGTCCCTTGGGGAGAGTGAGGCTGGGAGAGAGACAATATGAGGCTACAACCTTTGTTTAAAAAAAAAAAATATGTGGGCTGGAGAGATGGCTTAGCGGTTAAATGCTTGCCTGTGAAGCCTAAGGACCCCGGTTCGAGGCTCGGTTCCCCAGGTCCCACGTTAGCCAGATGCACAAGGGGGCGCAGGCGTCTGGAGTTCGTTTGCAGAGGCTGGAAGCCCTGGCGCGCCCATTTTCTTTCTCTCCCTCTGTCTTTCTCTCTGTGTCTGTCGCTCTCAAATAAATAAATAATTAATTAAAAAAAATATGTAAGTAGAATGATTGAGATGGAGAGGGGATATGATGGAGAATGGAATTTCAAAGGGGAAAGTGGGGGGGGGAGGGAGGGTATTACCATGGGATACTTTTTATAATCATGGAAAATGTTAATAAAAATTTAGAAAGAAAGAAAAAGAAAATATTTAAAAGATAGCCTATATAATGTTATCTTTTAAAATGTATTAAAGACTTCTTAGAATGTTATCATATAATCTTTTACAACATATTTTCAGGGTATTAAATAATGTACTATATTCTTGTGTAGGGTATGTCAGAAGCATAGATGGATATATGCATGTCTTTCTAGAATGTTGGAATTTAATGAATAGCAATCAACTCATAAGTTCTGATGATTTCCTTGGCTGCTGTTTTCCAGGTAGTTCTTGACTTCCCTTGATAACTTTTGACAAGCCCTGGTTTTTTTTTTTTTTATTTCATTCTTAGATCTTGGATCATATTTTACACATCAAACAATAACTGTATTATGTATAGATGTTATGATATAGATTACAGAATGGCTATTAAAACAATTTAAATGGCCTTTACAGGGTTCAAGGAGTTCAAAGAGGCCTTACCGGAGGGAGGCAAAGAGCTTATACAAATATAAAGATACAGTCAGGCAGTGGTTAGATATGATCACTAATCAACGCAGTTGGAGGTACCATGTAGTCAGGGCACAGGGTCACAGCAATGAGCCAGTCCTTCATACTGTGTGTCACTTGTAGAGGTAAGGTGCAAAACTACATATGGAATGACAGATGGACATACAGATATCAGTAAAGTGTATAAGTAGCACATATACCTTACTGTTAGGAATAAGTTATCTATCAGACTGTTTGTCTTACACTTTTGGACAGGTGGTGATGTCTACATACACGAGATGCTGAGTCATCCTGCTGCCGCATTCACACTTAGAGCAGAGCCATGCGCTGTTTTAAATGCTGATTGTATGATGGAACTATCCAGGGCAAGGCACTGTCTGAAAGCTACTATTTTACATCATAAAAACTGTCTTAAAGCAGGGCATAGCATGATCTCAATAGTGTGTATGATACCCACACATACATATACACATGCACACACATGTGTTCATGCATGCACATATGTACACAAATCTGCATGAACCCATATTGAGTGAAGGTTTATTGCATAATGTACTTTACTTAGAAATTGATTTTTGAGACTCTGAAAATAAAGATGATATATTTGAAGCCAGCCATTTTTTGCATCACATTCATGGACTCCCACCGGGAAATCTGTGCTACCTATACCTAACCGAAGTGTGATCACAATACAGAAGAGGTCTGTGCTGATCTTGCTGGCGCTCACATGTTGAACGTTGTCTGGTATGTGCTGGCCATGGCTAAGATGATGGACAACTTGTCTATTTCAATATTCTTCTTCCAGTGGACTGGTCTGAGTATGACTCGTGTGCTGATGACAGGAGCATACAGATTTAGTGAATGAATTCATGGCATTTAGAAATTGATTTTTGAGATTATAAAAATAAATGTGACAGCACTTGAAGTCAGGCATTTTTGCATTGTGCTTATGCACAACAAGCAGACACGTGACTGGACTTGGAAGCGGCCTGTTGTCATACGCATGCACGCTATAGGCAAAGACACAGGGGAAGGAAAAATCTTCACATTCATAGAGTGACTATAAAGTCACTTAGCAAAATGTGTGTATGAAATTAGGGATGGCTGGGCATGGTGGTACATGCCTTTATATCCCATCATTTGGGAGGCTGAGGTAGGAGGATCCCTGTGAGTTGGAGGCCAGGCTGAGACCACTTAGTGAGTTCCAGGTCAGTGCACTAGAGTGAGACGCTACCTTCAGAAACAAACAAAAAAATTTAAAAATAGGGATACAGAATTGGCACCACAATGTAATCAATGTACCATAATACTCAACTATGTACTCAATGTGCATAATATGCAACTAAACATTGTTCTTATGTATAAACTGAGCTGTGAATTAAGAGGAATGATACTAGTTTAATCTGGCTCTCATACTCACTGGATGTACTAACCACTTACAGAACAATGTATGGTAGAATTATTATTTAATATTTGGAGCTGTATTAATATAGTAGTATTACAAAATACTAGAGTGATAACAAAACAGTATAAAATGAGGGTTCTCTGTGAGAAGTTTCTATGTAATTGATACATTGAATTCTAAGTAATTACTGGCAAATTATAAAGTAGTCCATAGCCTGATGTTATGTATGGTTCTTTGGGATTTGCGCTTCTGTTTGTAGTCTGGTTTCCTACAGTTATGACCTTATTTCTTTCTGGTCTTGGACCTAGTGGAACTTAGTATATTCAATGTGGAAAATAAAAAGATATACCTGTTTTATTTAAGCTGTTTTGTCTTTTTATCTTTATTTCTCTGGAATAGGGTGATGGAAGGCTAGGTACCACTGGAACTAAAAGGCTGTTATCGCCAAGAGATCATAAAAAAGTAAAATTTGATTTTTATTTTATTTTGGAACCTAACTTCATACCAAAAGTGGATAGTCACAGGATGATTTGGCTCTTGAAATTGTGAGTTTTTTTTTTTTGATATAAGTTTTTTAAGTATTCTAGAGCTCTTGAAAGTTTTTCATTGAATCATGGCATTATAGAGCTGGGATGGGTTTGATAAGCCTTCTAGAAAATTCCCATTGCCCTTTGCAGGATGGTTACAGAACACCACTGCTAGGTGATGACTGCTTTGAGCCCTTCTGCTGATGGAGGGCTCATATCTGTAAAAGCACAGACTGTTCTACAAATATGTGCGTGATTGTAGATTACAGCAATCTTCTTTCTCCTCTGACAATATTCCCTACTTCATCCAAAGACCAGATGAACCTCTAAAGCAGCTAATATGGTCACTATTTCTACATAACAAATAATCATGCTTCGTATGCAGTACTGTGTTGCGTGTGTAGATGCCCCACGTGCACACAAGAGGAGGACGTTGAGTGTCCTTGATTGTTCTTGCACTTTATGTCCAAGACAGAGTCCCTCCTTCAAGTTGGTGCTTCAGCGAGGCAGGCCGAGAAGAAAGCCCCAGCCATTGTCTACCTCTGCCCTACTCAGCACCGAGGATGCAGGCATGGGCAACCGTGCTTAGCCTTTGTCATGGGTTTTGGGGATTGGACCTCAGTTCCTTGTGCTTGTGCAACAGGTAGTGTTACTTAATGAACCATTTTCCCAGTCCCAAGAGTCAACATTTTAAGGCTAATTTATTCCATCTCTTCTTTGTGTTCATCAGAAATCTGTTCCATAAATACTGATGGGCTTTGGTTTTAGGTCCTTGCTATTCCAACAGTGGCACTAAACATGCATTCCTTTTTATTAGTGCCCTTCTACAGAGAACTGTATGGTCAGGAACACCAGGATCCAAGATCCACTTAAAACATAAACAGTATGGGATCTTGAAGAACTGGTGCCTCTCCTAATGGTAGAGAAAAGAATGACTGGTAGCCTTTTTTTTTTTTTTTTTTTTTTTTTGAGGAAGAAACTAAAGTATAAAGAAGTAATATGACTCACCAGAGTTTCCAAACAATTGACTGGCAAAAGCAGAATGAAAATCAGAAAAGCCCCCCCCCCCCAAAAAAAAGGAGAGAGAGAGAAGCTCACAGCAGAAAGTCAAGAAATGCTTACATTTAGAATTGGTTCATTTTTCAGAAAATAATCCCTGAATAATTCACTTAAGATGTGAAAACTCACTAAATAACATAATTAAATCCTATAGATTCTACTGTAAACAAATGCTACTCCAATCAAGATGATCTTTTAATGGGCTGGAGAGATGGCCAAATGATTCAGGTTAAGTTCCTCAATTCCCACATAAAACCAGCTGCACAAGGTGACACATGCATCTGGAATTTGTTTGCAGTGGCTAGAGGCCCTGGTATGCCCATTTTCTCCCTCCCTCCTTCTTTCTTTCTCTCTCTGCATCTCTTTCTATGAAATAAATAAATAAATAAATAAATAAATAAATAAATAAAATATTTTAAAAGATGATCTTTTAAATCTGAATAAAAAATACAGTAACTTAAGAAGCTAAGTGTGAGAAACAACACTGAATACATAAGTAGGTTGCCCTCTATAGGATGTACTGCTTATCTTTTTTCTAATATGTTTATCAAAATACATGCATGTCATAAATTATTCTGTAGTAAATACATGTGTGTCATAAATTATTCTGCAGTAAATACATCCGTGTCATAAACTATCCTGCAGTAAATACATCCGTGTCATAAACTATACTGTAGTAAATACATGTGTGTCATAAATTCTTCTGCAGTAAATACATGTGTCATAAACTATTCTGCAGCTTGGACATTTGGTCAGTCAAAATGCTGTGTGATAAAATACTGCCAGAATTAACCTTTCACGTATGTTATTTGACCATTTCTAATAATTTTCAGAACTATATCACAGGTCAATGAATATAATATTTTTATGCCATTGATATGTATTAAAAATTTTCCTCATTGCTAACATTAAACTATTATTCTTTCTTATCTTGAAAACAGGTCATTTAAGTTTGCATTTGCTTTATAACCAATGAAGTACAACATTTTCTTAAAATATCTTCATAGTTGTATTCTTTTAAATTCCATTCCTTCACACTGACCTTTTATGTGTTAGACATTTTATTATTATTATTATTATTATTATTATTATTATTATTGAGGTAGGGTCTCACTCTTGCTCAGGCTGACCTAGGATTCACTATGTAGTCTCAGGGTGGCTTTGACTCTCATAGCAATCCTCCTACCTCTGCCTCCTGAGTGCTGGGATTAAAGGTGTGAGCCACCATGCCGGCTAGACATTTATTATTTAAAAAAAAAATATGTGCAATCTTTTCTCTTAAGTAGATCACCTTTAGTGGCTCATCTTTATTGTAAAATTTCAAAAGTCTTTCTTGAGATTTTGTATGTCCAGACTTTCTTATGTTTTCCATATTTCATCTTGAAATATGCATTCAAAAATGAAAGTAACAGAATGATAATGGAGTCAGAAATGCTCCTACATTGAGCACAAGGCAGTGTAATTATTTCTGAAAGCACCAGCTATAGGCACACTAAATAAACGCAACCTGAGCTTTGGTAAGAAAGGAAGAAAGAGAGAAAACTTTACCTGCATAATGTTTCAAGAACATTTAGCTACCTTTTTAGGTAACGAAACATGAGAGTTAAAATGCAGCAAAAGAAGGAAAAGAGCAACAGACAAACCATGTCCTGACACCCAAACTGTTCATAGAAAAGAGCTTGGATAGCCAGGAGAGGTGAACTTTGAACAATTTACTTAAGTTCAAAGGAATGGGTATAGCTATCTATTAGCTATTATTCTACATATAGAAAGTATCAAAGGGATATTTGGAAATTATGTATATTCTTTTTTCAGATAAATAGTAAAGAATCACAATTAATTTAAATCCTGGGGTAAACTGTTGTAAAAAGATTAGAGAGAGCTGGTGGCCATTATAGGATATGTCATATTGTCCAAGGATTTAAGGTGAGATGAATGGCACTCTGCTTTAGAGAGTGAATGTGACTATGGACTGGATGTGACCAAAAGATGGATTTCTCTTATCTGTATGTGAGCACCGCCTGCTGGTCACCATGGAGCACACTGACCTTGACATGGTGCTTTAAACCACAGGTAAGATGGTATAATTATGGATGGAGATGAAGACACTATGGAAAGAGAGCTATTGATTTCAAAGTATCTTGTGATGTAAAGTTTTAAGAACGATTTTACAAATGGCGCAAGGTTGGAGAAAAAATAATCTACTCCAATATGTGTAGGTGTATAGATTGACTTAATCTTTTTTGTTTAATTAGTTTTGTGCTCAGTGAACACAGTCAACTTGGTACTGTTGTTAGCCTCTTCCCTGTCCTCCCCACAGGGACCCTCCTAGTTGGGGTATATGGGTCATGAATTGTGGGGTTAGCCATCAGTTATGGGTAGGAGGAAATGTCTCTGTATATTATGGCCCAACATGTGGCTCTGACCTTCTTTCTGCCCCCTCTTCCACAAATTTCCCTGAGCCATATTGGGTTCATTTTAGGTCTGCTTCAGTGGTGAGGTCTTGGGAGCCTCTGTGTCTCTGGATTTCTGGTTTGCTAGGAGTTGATTGTTCTCTGTTTATCTCCTTCACCCTTCTGCTGGTATCAGGTTCACCAAGAAAACAGCACTCTTGCTTTTTTCCCCAATTATTCTTAGTTTCAGCTGGGACCCTTTTGAGGTAGGATGGGGTGGTTGTCTCCTTAGGATCTGTGTCTATCTGAAAAAGAGAAGCAGATTCTCCGACGGAGAATAAAGTTAGCACCAGATAAATGGATAATGCTTTTGATGTGTTGTTGGATTTGGCTTGTGAGGATTTTGATCAGGATCTTTGTATCTAAGTTTGTTAGGGAAATAGGCCTGTAATTTTCTTTTCTTGTGGCATCTCTGCCTGGTTTCAGTATTAGGGTGCTACTAGCTTCATAGAAGGAGTCCCTGCTTTCCAATTGTGTGGCACAGTTTGAGAAAGACTGGTTTCAGTTCTTCTGTGAAGGTTTGATAGAATTCAGCTGAGAAGCCATCTGGACCTGGACTCTTCTTTCTAGGGAGGTTTTTGGTTAGCTTTTCAATCTCAATGGGTGTGATAGGTTTAGCAGATTAATGTGCTCTGAGTTTAGCTTTGGTATGTGTCCAGGAATTTATCCATTCCCTCCATATTATCAAGTTTTGTGGAGTAGAGGGTCTTGAAATAAGTCCTGAGTAATTCTCTCAATTTCACTTATGTCTGTTGTGATCTCTCCTTTTTCATTTCTAATTTTGTTAACTTGAAGTATCTATTTGTTTTGCTTGATCAAATTGGCCAGGGGTTTGTCAATCTTGTTTATTTTTTTAAAGAGCCAGCTAATTGTTTCATAAATTTTGTTAATTATTTTATTATTTTCCAATTCATTAATTTCTGCTGTGATCTTAATTATTTCTTTCCATCTGGAGCTTTTTGGGTTGGATTCTTCTTGCTTTTCCGTGCCTTTAGGTGGGTGGTTAGGTTATTGATTTGGAATCTCTCTGTCTTTTTTATGAAGGCATTTAGTGCTATGAATTTTCCCCTGAGGACCGCCTTCATTGTGTCCCATAAGTTTTGGTATGATGTGCTCTCATTGTCATTCATTTCTAGAAATTTTGCAGTTTCATTTTTTATTTCATCCACTACCCATTTATTGTTTAAAAGTGTGCTGTTAAGTCAATTTGAAGCAGGTGGGACTTCACATTAACTTCATCTTAAGAAAGTATATATTGGGGCTGGAGAGATGGCTCTGCAGTTAAGGCACTTGCCTGCAAATCCCAAGGACCTAGGGGGATGCAGGTCAACCCTATGGGGGGTGTGGGTCATGCCACTTGGGGACAGCAGTCAGTTATGGAGTAGAGACAATGTCTCTGTGCAAAATGTCCCAACTTGTGGCTCTAATCACCTTTCTGTCCCCTCTTCTGCAAAATTTCCTGAGCCATGCTGGGAGCATTTTAAGTCTACCTCAGTGATGGGCACTCAGAAGCATCTAGATGTCTGGTTTGGTAGGTGTTGAGTATCCTCAGTATCTTTCTCCATCACCCTTGTGCTGATATCAGCTTAACTAAGAGAGTAGGCATTCTTGCTCATTTCCCCAATTCCTCTTTGGTTTCAGCTGGGGCTGGGGTGCAGTGTGCTGGGTCATTTATCTCCTCAAGTCCAGTTCCCATCTGATAAAGAGAGCAGATTCTCCAAAGGAGACTGAAGTCAGCACCATTTAAATGGGATAACCGTTATTAATTTAGAGAGAATTCAAAGGGTTTAGGGACTTTTATAGTCTAAAGTTTGTGGGAGGTTGACAATGGAAAGCAGAATCATTATCTGGATATGATTCTGACTTGTTTTCCAGTTTCAGATATGGTTTCCTTTCCACTGAGTAGATTTGTTAGCCAATACAAGAGTAGTTGGTTACCCACCATGGCTGTGTGCCACTATTGCACTTGTGTGAGCATCACATCAGGTTGTTTGCTTCTGAGTCACTTAGACTTTGAGTTGTTTGAACAAATGTTGGCCACTTTCCCCTGGTAACTCATGTAGCATCTTTCAGCACTAGATGGGCTAATTATCTGAGGACTGGCTTTCCTCTAGATTCCAGTCAGGTCTCTCCATGGTCTGTGCCAACAGTGTTTGGTGTCTTCAGCAGTAGGGTCTTACCATTAACCTCTGGTGGGTAATCAAGTGCTCGGTAATAATGCCTTCTTAAAACAGGGTATCTCTTTTCCACATGTCTTTGTGGTGTGCCTGTATGTATATATGAGTATTGACACATGTGTGTATTGGTAAGTGTGCATATGTGTGCACATGCATGTGGAGGCCATAGATTGATATCAGCTGTCTTCCTCAGTCACTTTCCACTTTATTCTTCGAGACAAGGTCTCTTGGTGGATCTCGAGCTCACTGATTCAGCAAGGCTAGCTAGTTAGCAAGCCCTGGGGATCAGCCTGCTCCTCCACAGAGTTGAGATTTCAGGTATGCAGCATGATGCTCCGCTTCTGGTGAATGCACTTTGTGCATCTGGATTTATGTGGGGGCTGGAAATTCACACCCAGGCCGACAGGCTTTGCCTTTCACCGCAGAAGCATCTCCACAGTCCCTTTCAACGTTTATCCTGTCTAGTCACATTGGGAGGAATTGATGGTTTTGACTGGGAATAGCTGTAGAATTGCTAGATAAAACACAGGATTCCCAGACAAAAATGACTTTTAAGTGAACAACGAATAATCATTTAGCATAAGTAAGTTCTAAGCAGGATATACGAAGACTAAAATGTTATTTACTATATATTGAAATTTCACTGAATATCATGGATATTTAATTGTAAAATTTGGCAGTCATATGAAGTAGAAATAAGCACACTTTCTATGATTACTGAAAAGATGAACAACAAGAAATAGTCCCATAGAGATCCTGAGTTTTCTACTTCTAAGCATCTCAAGTTGAATGTAAAAGTAACACAGCTAGGGCTGGAGAGATGGCTTAGTGGTTAAGGCACTTGCATGAAAAGCAGGGTCAGTTCCTAGGACCCACGTAAGCCAGATGCACAAGGGGGCAGGTGCATCTGAAATTCATTTACAGTGGCTAGAGGCCCTGGCATGCCCATTCTTTCTCTCTCCCTGTCTCTCTGGCTGTCTATTTCTCTTTCAAATAAATAAATAAAAGTAGTATGCCCCCTCTTCTGAACCTGGAGTTGGAGAATTACTAGCAAAGCATAAATAAGTCTTATAAGGGCTGGAGAGATGGCTTAGTGGTTAAGTGCTTGCCTGTGAAGCCTAAGGACCCCGGTTCGAGGCTCGGTTCCCCAGGTCCCACGTTAGCCAGATGCACAAGGGGGTGCACGCATCTGGAGTTTGTTTGCAGAGGCTGGAAGCCCTGGCGCACCCATTCTCTCTCTCTTCCTCTATCTGTCTTCCTCTCTGTGTCTGTCGCTCTCAAATAAATAAATAAAAAATTTAAAAAAAATAAGTCTTATAAGTCCATCTTAACATTGACTTGTCTACAAGCAAAAAACAGTCACGGCTTGATTCTGAAAGCACGAGTAAGTCACAAGACTTGGCAAAGATAAAGCATTTCTTTTAGGTTGAACAGTATAAAATATCCATATTTGTAAGTAAATAATGATTGATGGCAATTTTATATGCTTTACCATAATATAACTCTTGGAAGAATGAAATAAATTGCTTCCCTCTGAAATAGACTTCCCCCAGGAAAAATGCAGAAAAAATGTAATGGTTTGGACTGTATTCTCAAAATACCTTAAAATTTGCATACATAACCTAAAATAAGCAGTCATGAAGTTCTAAAAGCAGAGTTGCATTTTTAGATATTTAAAACACATATGCAAATGAAAGCCATGAGGTATGGAATGAATAGATTTGAATCTAGAAATATAAATTCATGAAGCACAAGAGAAGCTCAAGTATTTCCAAAAATTAAAGAAGAAAACATAGATAAAATGAAAAAACAATAAGATGAAAGCTTAGCGATGTAGAGCATCAGGAAATATTTTCCTTTACACATAGTTGCACTCAAGAAGGAGAGGGTCCTGCCGATGGACTCAAAGCATTGACTGAAAATAGAATAAAATTTTCCAAAATGACAGATCATAGATGCAAGAGCCTCACCAGAGACAGTGCATATATGTATGCCACAAGCAGGGGTGAGGGGAAATTTCACTTGGGTCTTCATCTGGTTGGTTCTTCTAGCTGAATAAGACATCAAAAATAGCACCACAAAATGTGTAGTGTGGTAAAAACACTGGAAATATACATGAATGTGGAAATGAATTGGTAATAGGTCCATTTAATTTGAATGCTGTGAACATAGACTATGACAAGAATACTGAAGTCTCTTAATGGACAGCTTATATAATATTAATGCATAAATATTAATTGGTAATCAAATTCTGAATTTCCTAATTATAAGAAGCAGAGGAAAGGTTAGCAGGAAAGCAAGCATTTTTCTTCTTTTTAAAATCTATTTTTTAATTTGTTTTTTAAATTTTGTTTACTTATTTATTTGAGAGCAGCAGACAGAGGGAGAAAGAGGTGGAAAGAGAGAGCATGGGCGCACCAGGGCCACCAGCAGCTGCAAATGAACTCCAGATGCTTGTGCCCCCTTGTGCATCTGGCTAATGTGGGTTCTGGGAAATTGAGCCTTGAATTGGGGTCCTTAGGCTTTACAGGCAAGCACTTATTGGCTAAGCATCTCTCCAGCTCTTCCTTTTCTTTTTGACATGGAGGAACAAGAAAATAAGTTTGCATAAAAAATATCCCTAATAAAACAGATTAATAACACAGAAAGAAAGGAAGAAACAGAGCAACTTTGGTAAAAGAAAATAAATAACGAGAGTAGTAACACATTACAAAAATGGTGTTAATTGCCTACAAAATC
This sequence comes from Jaculus jaculus, assembly GCF_020740685.1. Lineage (NCBI taxonomy): Eukaryota > Metazoa > Chordata > Mammalia > Rodentia > Dipodidae > Jaculus > Jaculus jaculus. Next base: position 57,761,795 of record NC_059118.1, read on the forward strand.
TGTCAAATAGGAGAAAAAAAAACAAAAACTTTCAATCCATAGACATTAAGAGAAAGGATTTGGTAAGCTAAAAACGTAGTGATGATTAATAGCAAAAATATGAATTTCATAAAAAAAACTCAATAGAGTAAACATGAATAAATGCACATAGAGGCGTTTTTAACATGGTAAGTATTAGTGATCCTGCCTCAAGGTTTACATCAACGTGAGCTCACCTTCAAGATTTTTTTTCTGCTTACTTCATTTGTACTTACCTCCCCACTGTGGTGGTTGCATGCAGGTGTCCCCCATAAACTTATGTGTTCTGAATGCTAGGTTTCCAGCTGATGGGGATTTGGGAATTAACACCTTCTGAAGTGTATTGTTGGGGGTGGGATTATGGGTGTTATAGCCACTTTCCCCATTTCTGCTGTTGCTATGGTCCACCTTATGTTGGCCAGGGGGTGAGGTCCACCTTCTGCTCAGGCCATCGTTTTCCCTGCCATCATGGAGCTTTCTATTCAAGTCTGTAAGCCAAAATAAGCTTTACCCCCACAACCTGCTCTTGGTTGGGCGATTTCCACCAGCAATGCCAACCTGACTGCAATACCCACAGTAATATAGTTTATTTTTAACATTCAAAAAGGATGCTTCTTTTTAATTAAAACTGAATAAATTAAAATGCCATGAACAAATCAGATTAAAAATTATTTCAGTTTTGATAAATGCTACTATCCTTACTAGACAAAAGAAGTTTTGAGCCAATTAGAAAAAGAGGACTGTTTACTTGAAAATTTGAGTAAAGAACAGACACATGCCAAATGGCTCCATGTATTAAGATTCTGACTTAAACATACACAGGCATGCACACATGCAAACATGCATACTCAGAGCTCAAAGCCTGGCAGAGGACATTTACACATGTTTAAACTTGCTACTTTTATCCCCACTATGATCTCTGTTCTCCAAAGTGAACATGCATTATCTGCACGACTGTCAAATAATGTAAAAGAAAATGTCCCTTAAAAGAAAAGAAAGATAAGCAACTTGCTCTAACATAGAATGTAAGTTTGTGGAATCTAAACACACTTGAGCAAAGCTAGTGGAAAGACTGGAGCTGGACTGTTCCCTTTCCGTGGAAAGTCCGTCTGCCTATCCCTTCTCAGCCCCATCTCCTAGACAGCAGCTCGGGAAGCCCGGCTCTGCATACCAGTTGTGGGATCAATGGTAGAACTACTATTTCAGGCCAAGTGTGCTAACTTTCAAACCAGAAAAGAATATATTTGCTCTAATTATCTAGAAAAATCTGTGGAACATACACTTCTACGTTCTGGTTGTTTTTATACCAGTTTCTGCTTAAGGGTACATTCTAAGAGCATTAAGGTGGTCATGCATTGGGTACCTCTCCAATGTGGCAATTCCAAGTTTCCCAACTTACCACACTCCAAGGGAAACGAGTAACAGTTCAAAGGAGAATTATCTCTATCAAATAATTTCAAGTAAAAAAAAAGAAAGAAAGAAAGACAACGCCATAGGGGTGCTAGGAGTGGAAGACTTCACGCGTGACTTCTCTGTGGGTACGTGCAGGGCTTGCCTTCCTACAGAGGAAGTGGCTTTCTCTGAATCTATGCCCACCACTGGGGTTCCACGTTCCGATGAAGTCATTCTATTTTTATAAATAGCTAATTGAAAAACCGCAGCTCTAGAATGATGTATCTGTTTCTTCCCCAAAGATTTTCCAGCACAGATGGCAAATAAGCCAAAGATAGAGATAAGTTGGGTCCCAAAGCAAAGGATGTGATTACTCAAGCTACTTCCAGCTCTCACACAAGTCAGCATTTCCAGCAATAACCCTGCCTTCCTGGCACTCACTTCCACATCCTCCAGGTGGGAAGGGGTGGGAGCAGGCGCCATGTAGAAATTCCTTATGTAATATTTTCTGCTTAGTGCATGCACCTGGAATTTGTTTGCAGTGGCTAGAGAACCTGGCATGCCCATTCTCTCCCTCCCTCTTAAGTAAATAAATAAAAACAAAACATTAAAAATATTTTGATTGCATGTATTTACAAAGAGAGAGAGAGAATGAGGCCGAATACACCAAGGTCTGCTGCCGCTGCAAACAGACTCCAGACACATGCAGCCCTTTGTGAATCTGGGTTTACGTGGATACTGGAGAATTAAATCCAGGCTGTCAGGTGTTGTAAGAAAGTGCGCTAAACCTCTGAACTGTCTCTCAAGCCCCTGAATTCTTAATATACAACACAGACAGTTATTTCTGACTAAATATGAACACCCTACTTTACACAATTTGCAAATAGAACTCAGGAATTCAGTATGTACCCACACGTAAGCAAGAGACCGGGGTTAGTTGAGCAGAGTGGGGTTCGGCTGGGGGATGGGGTTCCGGGATTCATAGAAGACTTTCTTAAGTTTCCAAACAAGTATTGGTATGGTGACAGGAAAAGGTACGTTTCCTTATGTTTTATCAACTGTGGTTATAGTTGTCTTTCCTTGGCGTCAGCGGTGCTTGTGAAGAATGCCAGACCTTTCTTTGCTAACTCACAGGTACAGAAATTTACCCACAGAGGTTAAGACTCACCCAAGACCACATAGTAAATATTGAACGTGAACTTCTTTCTACTGGGCAAAAGTCATCATGCTCTTGAGAATGTATGGAAATCTCACCAGCTGTATAATGTAGGGTTCATGCATTAGGCCTTCATGCATTTAAAACTGTGCTGCCAGGATTCCATGCATGTAAAGACTGTGATGTTTAAGCAGTTATACAGATGCCTGATATGGAACAGCCGACTTTGGCTTTGGCCTGTAGCTTATCAGAAACTCCATACCTTGGAGTTTTCTATTTTAGGCTTAACATTTCTCAGCTACTTTGCAATTCCAGTTTATAATGTAGCCCTGCTTGGCTTAATTTATAAGTGTTTAAAATGATGTACCTTTCAATTTGCATCCACCAAGATATGCCATGTATTGTTATGACTTTGCAAAATGTCAGCAAATGTCGTCCCAGGATAAAAAAAAAAAAAAAATACCCTAGTGGGAGAATTGCAAACAACGTTTTTGTTGTTGTTAAAATTTAATCATTTCTTTGTCGGGAAATACAGTGTGTTAGAAAGAGTGGGTGGCTGATTATTTACAGTAGTTATTTCTTCGGGAGCTTTGCTGGATCCAATGACACAATGCATAGACTTGGACAGAAGGCAGAAGGTGGGGGTTGAATAAGAAAACAGCTTAGGTTAATGAAGGTCATGGAAACAAACACCACCTTCTTATAAGTTGTGTTGTGTTCTTACACACATGACTCAAGAGAAAGACGCTTAAGCACATTAAGATAAAAATAACTCTTGAGGGCTGGAGAGGTGGCTTAGCTGTTAAGCGCTTGCCTGTGAAGCCTAAGGACCCCGGCTCGAGGCTCAGTTCCCCAGGACCCACGTTAGCCAGATGCACAAGGGGGCACACGCGTCTGGAGTTCGTTTGCAGAGGCTGGAAGCCCTGGTGCACCCATTCTCTCTCTCTCTCCCTCTATCTGTCTTTCTCTCTGTGTCTGTCGCTCTCAAATAAATAAATAAAAAGTTAAAAAAAAAATAACTCTTGAGAGCAGGATAAATTTCTTAGTGGTTAAGGCACTTGCCTACAAATCTAAAGGGTCCAGGTTCCATCCCCAGGACCCATGTAAGCCAGATGCACAAGATGACACAAGCATCTGGAGTTCATTTGCAGTGCTGAAGGCCCTAGTGTGCCCATTTTTTCCTTTCTTTCTCTTTTGCTGCTTCTTTCTTTCTCTTTCACTTTAAAATAAATTAAAAAAATAGAAAAACTAAGTGGCTATCTTATAAAAAATTAAGAAAAAATAAATCTTGATCAGCTAAAGAAAAATGAAAAGATGACAACATGGTCTCAAGCATTCTAATTTATACAGATGCAAATTCTGTTCTATTATTTTTTAGTGGCAGGTGTAAGAAACAAAGACTGTATGCATTTTATGATTTTTATTCTAACTACTCCTTTGACTCAGGTTATCCAATGGTTACATATTTGAAATAATCATAGCAGTAAAAAACATAAAATTAATCTATTTAAAATTCTACCATACAGAGGCCATTTTAAAAGTTACAGTCTCAAAATGTCACAGTGAAATCTTGTACTTTGTATAATTAACAAAAACTAATTAAAAATATCCCATATGGGCTGGAGAGATTGCTCAGTGGTTAAGGTACATGCCTGAAAACCCAAGGACCCAGGTTTGATTCCCCAGTTCCCACACCAGCCAGATGTACATGGTGGCACATGCATCATTTGTAGTGGCTGGAGGTCCTGGCACACACATTATAACTCGATCTATCTCATTCTCTCTGTCTAATAAAAATAAACAAAATGTTTTAAAAATATTTCATGTGTAATTATGTATACAATATATAACATTAGATAATATAATAGTATACAAATACATTGCTGGCTTATGTATTTACTGTTATAATTTTATTGCCATTTTAGTAGGTGCTACTTACCTAGCATAAAAAGTTCTAAAGATTGCAATCTCAGTGTCACCTAGAAAAGTATAATAAACCCTACAATTAATGTAGGGACTTTGTTTTTATAGGATTATAATAATACTTTTTTTTTCTTTTTTGGCTTCATTGAAGTATAATTTATAAAATTTATATATTCAAGATGTGAGTTGTGGTGCTTAGGCTTGATATACATTTTCACTAGGACATGATCTTCATAGCAGAGCAAATTATTATTTCCATCACCTCACATGTTTTTCACTGTTTAGTGTGTGATAACATAAGACCTACTGTTAACACATAACAACTGTACAATACATTGTTTGTAACTACAGTCACCTTCTCTGCTTAAAGTCTGCATACAATATTCAACCAATAGCTGAAAGTGTGTACTATCTCTCTCTTCCCCCAAGCCTTCAACTCCTACCAATAGCCATTCCATTCTCTTCTCTGTTTTACCTTTTAATATTTCATATGTGAGTGAGGTCATACAGAATGTCTTTCTATGTCTGACCGATTGTACCCAGCATGATGTCCTCAAGGTTCATTCTGGTTGTCACAAATGACAGGATTTACTTCTTTGTAAGACAAAATAGTATTCCATTGTAATACATATCACATGGTAATTTTTTAAATTTTTATTTATTTATTTGAGAGAGGGAGGCAGATAGAGAGAGTTAGTGAGGGAGGGAATGGGAATGCCAGGGCCTTCAGCCCATGCAAATGAACTCCAGACATGGGAACAACCTTGTGCATCTGGCTTACATGGGTCCTGGGGAATTGAGCCTGGGTCCTTTGGCTCCCCAGGCAAGTGCCTTAACCACTATATTATCTCCCCAGACCCACATTGTAATCTTTATATGTACATATAAGTAATGTATTTTGATCCTTATCCTCTCCTATTACCTTCTTTTCTTCCCCCACATATCACATTTTCTTTATCCATTCATCCACCAATGGACATTTAGCATTGCAATGACATGAGTGTAGATCTCTCTTAGAAGAAAATCATTTTGTTTACTTTGGGTATAGCCTGAGAAGTGGGTTTGCTGGGTATGTGGTAGATCTATTTTAATCTTTTCAGTACCCTTCATTCCGTACTTGTGCTAATTTATATTCTTACCAAATGCCCATGTTTACTTCTCTACATCATCACTTAAAATTATCATCTTTTGACTGTTTCATAATAACTAACTTAAAATGTATGAAGTGCTCTCTCGTGGTCTTGATTGCATTCTCCTGAGGACTGGTGATGGGAAGCCTCTTCTCCTACATCTTCTGTCCATTTTTCCTTTCTTTTCTTTTGTTTAGTTTTTTTAAACAAGGCCACATATATGCCTGAATGGCCTTAAACTATGCTTGCTGTGTAGTCAAAGATGACCTTTAAGTACTGATCCTCCTCCTACTGCCTCTTAAATGCTGGGATTACGGGTATGTACCATCATTTCTAGCCATGTTTTATTTCCTTAGAGAAACTGTCTACTTAGGCCCTTTACCCATTTTTTTACGTGTGTGTATGCGCGTGTGGCTTTCTCCTGTGTCTTACCTTCTTTTCTCTGGCTTATATATGTCTGTATTGTACAATTTTGGTTACTATAGCTTGGTAATTTCATTTAAAACTAGGAAGTTTGGGCCTGGAGAGATGGCTTTGCGGTTAAGCACTTGTCTGTGAAGCCTAAGGACCCTGGTTTGAGGCTTGATTCCCCAGGATTCATGTTGGCCCGATGCACAAGGGGATGCACGCATCTGGAGTTCGTTTGCAGTGGCTGGAGGCCCTGGTACACCCATTCTCTCTCTCTCTCTCTCTCCCTATGTACCTCTTTCTCTGTATGTCACTCTCAAGTAAATAAATAAAAATAAACAAAAAAATTTAAAGTGTTATTTAAAAAAAAACTAGGAAGTTTGTTTCCTCCTTTTTTGTTGAAGATGGTTTTGGCTATTTGGAGTATTTAGTGATTCCATACTAACATTAGGATTATTTTCCTATCTCTGTGGGAATACCCTAATTATCTTGACAGGAAATATGAGTATTTTGAAGCTATTGTTATAAATACTATGGGAGATCTTTGCAGTTGTTTGTATCTCTAACTTTTTTGCATTATTGTTTAACTTTCAGTAAGGTGATGTTTTATAATTACTTATGGATTTAAAAGTTTTTGAAATTAACTTGCCAACTAATGGGTTTCATTGTTGTGGATGTTACATACATTATTTTTGCTGATTCTAGTATTCCACTGTCCTCCTCCATCACCTGGCCCTTCTCCTGGCCATCCCCTTCCCGCCCCAATAGCCTGGTTCTTCTTCCAAATGGCACATATTCTCTTACTCTCTACTTAATCCTACTCTACTCCCTTAAGGCCTTTTTTCCCCTCCCATGCTCTCCTTTTCTTGGTTCTTGGCCTACCCTCCAGATATACACACATATAATTTTTAACTTTACGATTTTCATATGAAAGAAAACATGCCATATTTGTCTGAATCTAGCTTATTTTTTAATGCAATAATTTTAGCCCCATCAATTTTACTGCAAATGTTATGATCTCATTTTTCTTTATAGCAAATGAAAATTCCATTGTGTTTATATATAGAGCACATTTTCTTTATCCATTCATCTGTGGATAGCTATCTAAGCTGGTTCCATTGTTTAGCTATTGTGAATATGCAGCAGTAAACACGGTACATATGTCTTTTGTAGATTTTAAAGTACTAAGCTATATTCCTTTGGAAGGTATCCATACTGGTTTTTTTCTGGAAATAGTGATCAAAAGTTAAATCATAATGGTTCTAACATTGAGGCTTTAATTTTTAAAAACAGATTTTCAGAAAAGTAACTGTTGCTTGGTCTCTTCAGAAATCTTCCCCCTCAGCAGAGTGGCTTGGTTATATAATGGTTATTATAAAGTTGAATCAACCAATGTCAGGGTAGTTTTCAAAAAAAGTTAAGGTATACTTGACAGAATAAATGATTTAACTATAGCTCAGGTCAAACACAAATCCTGAGTTTTGGGCCACACAGAAATACCTTTGAGCACAAGGTCAATCATTCCTTCCTTGGTCAGCCCAAAAGATACAACTTGGATTTCATGCTAAAACTTCAACTTACCCCAACCACAATTTTAATATTCTGAAAATTCTCAAGTCACAATGACACAAACTTCCAGCTCCGTTTTTTTGTTCTTTTGGCGTTTTGTCTGTCTTGCCCTCTATAAGTGTACTGTCCTCTTGCTATACTTTCTGGGGATTTTCTTATTTGTTTTGATGAACTAATTAATTTATTTATTTGTTTTTGGCTTAGGGAGGTATATTAACCTTAGGCATCAAGGATCAAGATCAAGATGATTTTTTCAGTCTTGGAACAGGTGGAGCCCGGATTTTCATATTCATCAGTAAACAGCATAACAAAAATATCCATACATGGAAAGTAATTCATTAAGAATAGTCTTATTTCAAACTGCTGTAGCCTGTTTTGTGTATTTGTGTGCAGCAACATGCACAAATACTTTGTATGCAAAAGTGCCATAATTGCTGAGTCATCTATCACCATACATACACATATGTATTTTAATCTTCAAGCTGCCCTGTGGGTAGATGCAAATCCGAATCCATTGCCAATGCCGGAATGCTCCCCGCTGTTCCTGGTTGCAGACACACTGGAAGTTGCTGGACACTGTCTCTTGCTGTGTGCCGGTGGTAATTATTCTACTTATATGCCAAGGATAACAGGCACATTGTCCAAGGTCAAGTAAACACTCATGTGTCAAGAGCTGTCTAGGCTAAGGCACTGTTCTCAGGTAAGGTCCATGAGCAAGGGGCCATTTGCAGTGCTAGGAAGTCTATGGGTGTTGCATGGCTATGATTTAAGAGGATGAACCCAGCTCTGTGGACAATGTAAGCCATCATCCATATGCAGGAGGCAAACTCATCTTCAAGTTATTTCTTGGCCCATTTGCCTCTCATAGTTAAGAAGTTAAAATTGCTTTACCTCTCAGCTGGAAAGTCTGTCTTCCTTTGATTTCCTCAGGTGTGAAATAGTTTACTACCAGACCCTATCTCCTCGTCTCTCCCCTGGGGTTCTGAGCTCACTTGGATAATATTTGCAAAGCACTTTGTTCTCAGAAGAAAGGTCACACTTAAAAGGTTTGTGATTAGCCACTTGACTGCACTGAGGGCCAAAGCTGTTATGGGCCGAGCTTTCTTTTACCTCCAGATGCCATGTACCAAAAGCATATGCAATAAAGAGATACTCACTTTTCAAGCTCAAGTACAAAAGAATAAAGCGACGCTGTGCCCGAGGGAGTCTTGAAAGCCGGTGAAATAAAGCAGAAAGCAGTAGTTGGTCTTGTGAATCATTTGAAACTTCATCAGGCTACAGTATTGGTTATAGCAGGCAGACTTGCACTGGCCTTCCTGGGGCTTCAAATTGCGCTCCAAACTCAGCCTTTGCAAATATTTTCACTTTCTCTGCTCTCCTGAACTGGAAAGAGAAGGAATCAATAAGATTGTGATTCAAAAGCTCTTTAGACCTTCATGGTCTACAGACATGACACAATCCTCTTATTAAATCATTTAATTACCTTTGAGAGTTCAACAGGTTTTTATCAAGTTCACTGTGCTTTTACTACTGGTGGAGTAGGTTCCTGAGACTTGAATCAGAGAGCCACTGCTGCCCTTACTTATGTCCGGCACATGGAATGTGTTCAGCTAATGCAAATTTACATTCCCTTTTGGGCCGGCGGGGGCGGGGGGGAGAGGGGACAAACAACAGAATGATGGAAATCTTTGCTATGAACATCCTGAGTGATTAATATATTATTTCTCACCTGAAGCAGCCAGCATGGTTTCTGACATCAGTAGGTGGTCTACAGTCCTTGCTGATGGAGTGAGCATATCGCATTCTGGTAAACAAATATTCAGATTGCTTTTAGTATTGATTACTGTGAGAACCTAATAAGTAAGTAACAAGAAAGAGGAATATATGGAATTTATTTTACTTATGAGCCACTCTTTTCTTGTTAACTTTTTGTGGGTCATTGTTCATGCCTATGGCTGGCTGCCAGTGGTTCTGTCATCCCATAGGGCTGAGGAGACGGCTCAGCAGTTAAAGTCACTTGCTTGTGTGAGCCTGCTAGCCTGAGTTCTATGCCCCAGTACTAGTAAAGCTGGAGGCCGAGTGATGCATATGTCTGTGAACACAACAGGCCTAAGGCAATGAACAGGAGGATGAAGCAGGAGAACCCAGAAGCCTATAAGAAGAGAGGCCCCTGGGCTGGAGAGATGGCTGAGCGGTTAAGTGCTTGCCTGTGAAGCCTAAGGATCCCGGTTAGAGGCTCAATTCCCCAGGACCCACATTAGCCAGATGCACAAGGGGGTGCACGCATCTAGAGTTCATTTGCAGCAGTTGGAAGCCCTGGCGCGCTCATTCTCTCTCTGTCTCTCTATCTGCTTCTCTCTCTCTCTCTCTCTCTATCACTCTCAAATAAATAAATAAAAATGAACCAAAAAAATTAAAAAATAAAATAAAATAAAAAGAAGAGAGGCCCCGACTCAGCAGTTTGCACTTCCCAGAAATATGCTCATTTTGTTGTCTGTTTTTTATTAGCTTTTCAGTATCAGGAATAAGCTCCCTCCTGTGGAGTGGGCCTCAAATCCAGCCAGAACAGTTGATTACCCCTTAACAGTCATGCCACTATTGTACCCATGGGCACATCTTGTAGCTCACATGATCCATTGTTGGGCAAGACCTTTATGACTTTTCAGAACTTTCCATCATTACAGTAGCCAGCCAGCAGGGAGGCTCTAGCTTGATTTTTCAATGTCTGACAACTTAAACATGTGGTTTCTTCACCAATAGTTTCTTGCTGTGTAGCTCTAGGGGGCGACCAAGAGTATTGGCAATTACCTGTGTTGGTTTGGGAACCTCGGAGGTCTCCCTGACCAACAACTCAGCTGGTACTACCCCACCAGCAGCACTAGGCGTTTCCTATAATAACCTTCGCTTTTGGGAGCAGCATTGTACATTCCATGGTACTTCTGCCCAAACTCTGTGTTTAAGTTATATTTTTTATTTAGTTAACAAAGAGGTAGGCTTCCATATGACTTTTTCACAGTCCTTAGTTTTTGTTAACCCTCCCCTAAAACCTACCTCCTTTCAATTCTCCCCACCATTATACCCTATTTCTATCAGAAGGGATGATGATTTCAGCTAGTTTCTCTCATATATACTTATATATATAAACATGTGCTAAAATATTAGAAAATATGGTCTTTGATGCTATCTTATCTCAAAAGGTTAATGACTTGCAACTTTAAAAATGGAATATTTTGCTATTTATCTGTGTGTTTGTTTTTGTTGCTATTTTTTAAAAAATCTGTACTAGTATTATCTGTCGAGGTCCTATATAACAGATGAGAATAATAAATTCAAGTCCCTTATGTCTCCTGCCTGCTTCCTCCACTTTCTCAACAGGAGCCCCTCACACTTCAGTTAAAACAATAGCATTGAATTTGATCTGTGAACCCTGGAAATGGATCTCTCTGCAGGTTTCACAGTCTCTCAGTTGGTACCTACCCACTGGTATTCACAGCTTATGTAACCCTGTTCTTCAATGTTTGAGTAGCTGTCTGTTGGTTTGTATTTTTGTGAGTGTGATTAAGTTACCTAACATTCTCTCTCTGTCACTCTGTCCCATATATATATATGTAATTTGGTTTTTCAAGGTAGGGTCTCACTCTAGTCCAGGCTGACCTGGAATTCACTATGTAGTCTTAGGGTGGTCTTGAACTCACAGCGATCCTCCTACCTCTGCCTCCCAAGGGCTGGGATTAAAGGTGTGCACCACCATTCCAGGCTTATAAAAATATTTTAAATGAGTTTTAACTTCTATCCCACTACCAGACTCTCTCTCTACTGCTTTCTTGGCTTTGATGAAGTGAACTTTAAAATTTGAGAGGTCCATAGGTGCAAAATTGAAGGCATCTGTTCAACCACTGGTGTATGACTGGGTTCCCTGTAACAGGCCGTAAGAAGCAAGGCTAACCACAGTCACAAAGTGGATATAGAAGCAGATCCTCCCCTAGGTGAGCCTTCAGATGAGACCACAGCCTCATTTCAACCTAGACACCATGGAGCATAAGATCAAGCAAAGCCATGTTTAAGTTCCTGGACCATTGGTTGGATGATAATAAGTCTGCATTTTTGTTTCAATGCTTGTCACACATCAATAGATAACAAGTAGATTACATGTCTATTTTTATTGCATTTCTTCTTATGTGGCATTTCAATCCTTTTGTAGTTGATAGTCTTATTTTACATTTCTTTAGTTTCATTTGACATGATTAAAATTTTCCCCATTATCCATTAACACTTGTGAATAAAACTTTGCCTATGTTAAGAATCTCTTTTTATGATCATTGTTTAGTGTTCTTTGATGTGGTTTAGAGTCACCACATTATCAATTAACATCTTTGAGTAAGATTTTCCCTATGTTAAGAATCTCCTTTTATGATCACTTCTTTTTTCTTGAGGCACACCTCTGCCTCCTCTGTTCTGTTTTTCGGTCTGCACTCATCGTAGCTGTCCTGTGGAGACACCGTCATCACCATTGGACACTTTTCACCTTCATTCTTCTGTTTTGAACACTCTATTTCTTAGATTTTGTACTAGCTTTCTTGATTTCTTCCTTGTTTTGAATTGTATACTTTTTTAGTATTTTTATTTGAAAGAGAAAGAGGGAGAGAGAGAGAGAGAGAGAGAGAGAGAGAGAGAGAATGGGCACACTAGTACCTTCAGCTACTGCAAAATAACTCTAGACCATTCACTACCTTGTTCATCTGGATTACATGGGTCCTGAAGAATTGAACTTGAGTCATATGGCTCTGTAGAAAAGCGCCTTAACTGCTAATCCATCTCTCCAGCCCCACACTATGTTGTTGTTATTGAAAACTTTAACATTTTAATACGTGAACTATTGAAAATTGGTTGCATTACCATCTGGTGTGCTCCTGTGTTTCCCCTGCCCCACGCCTACTCCAGGGGGACCCTCCTCAGTGCATGAATTCATGGGTTCATGAATAATCAGTCAGTCTCTGAAGTGGGGGGGGGTGGAAAATGCCTCAGAATACACCGTTACACCCTGTAGTTTCTATATTCTTTTTGGATCCTTTCCTATAATGTTCCCTGAGCCTTCACAGGCAGGTTATAAATCTCCTTTAATATTGAACTCTCCGTGGTCTCTGATTTTCTGCTTTGATGAGTTTTTTAAAAATGTTTTTATTTATTTATTTATTTATTGAAGAGAGGCAGAGAGAGAGAATAGATGCAACAGGGCCTCTGCCACTGAAAACTAATTCCAGACACACACCACCTTAGTCTTCACAGGCAAGTGCCTAAACAATCAAGCCATCTGCCCAGCCATTTAAGCCTTCTCAGCATCTACCACTATGAGGTCATGGTTATCCAGGTCATTTTGTGTCTGGAGGAGCATATTGTAAGGAATCCTACCTTTCCTTTGGCTCTTACATTCTTTCCACCACCTCTTCCACAATGGACCCTGAGCTTTGAAGGTGTGAGAGAGATCGTTCAGTGCTGAGCACTCCTCTGTCACTTCTTCTCAGCACTATGTAGCCTTCTGAGTCATCTCAAGGTCACTGTCATCTGAAAAGAGAAGTTTCTCTATCCAAAAGTGAAAGTAGCATTAATATATGGATATGAATATTAAAAAAGTGCTTAGTGGGCAGTTTGGTCTGCATAGTATATACATTTAGCCAGACAGCAGCAGACACTATACCCCTAAGGCTCATGACTAGCCCTGTTGTATGTTTATAGTATCAGAGATGTGTTCCCTCCCATGGAGAGGGCCTCCAGTGAAACTAGAAGGCAGTTGGTTTCTCCCATATCAGATGTGCCACTATTACACCCTTTGGCTCATTTGGCTTGGCTGGCCAAATATGAGGCTTGCAGTGTCCACTGTGGAGAATCTTCACTGATGATTTCTCTCTCTCTCTCTCTCATTAAACTGCATGCAGCATGACTTTTTCCAGCTTCCTGTCAGCTGGTCTACATAGAGGGGGTTTTCAGTTCAGCTACAGCAGTATTTCTCAGTGACCTTAAAGCCCATGTGGGGTCCTCAGCAATAGGGTCTTACCATCTATTAGTGGTGGGAAATGAAGGGTCTCTACAAAGGCCTGTAATGTTTTGGGGGCACCAGGGACCTTCCTGGCCAACAGCTCACTGGAAGATATCCCATTCCTGGCACTGAAATTTTTCTAGTAACAATCTGTGGCTCATTAGTGTTCCGATGTGCAAAAAGTAGGTTTCCATGTGACTTATTTTTATCCTCTGAGATTTTGATTAGCCTTCCATCCACCTTTCCTTTACTCAGTCTCTTCCCCTGACATCATTTAGACCTTTTCAACCCCATTAATCTGTTCTTCTGCTTACATATTTGGAGTTGGATGAAAAGTGGCCAGGTTGTCTGAGAGGGTAAAACCTCAGTATCAACTACAGTCAAACCATTGCATTTCACCCCTCTCTGTTACCTTCATACTGCAGGGTATCTGGGGTCATCCATTCCCTCACCTTTCCAAGGTTCTTCCAAGTAATTGGCTTCATGTCAGTGTCACCTTCTGCAAAATGTATATTCTTCTAAGTTACACTGTTCCTCCAACCATATTCTTTATTCTCATTGAGTGGTTGGGTTTTGAAAATGTAATTTAAAAATGAGTTTGCCTTTAATGTTCTTGTAAGTGAGTTTTCCAGAGAAGAGGGGTGAAGGAATGCCTCCCACTTGGCCATAATAAGGTCAGAAATTTCCATGGATCTCTAAAGTTTACACAAATCCTCATTTTAAAAAGATTGCAAATTCAATGGTGTTGTTTCCAAATCATTTGACAGATCTCTTTCTCTTAATTTTTATTTATTTTTCTCAGTTATGTAAACAGTGCATGTATAGATAGATAGATAGATAGATAGATAGATAGATAGATAGATAGATAGAGATACAGATATAGATATAGATATAGATATATAGATATATATAGATATCTGTCTTCCTCCCTCCACAGGGACCCTCCTTGTTGGGGAATATGGGTTGTGCATTGTGGGGTTAGCCATCACTTATGGGTAAGAGGCAATGTCTTTGTGCATAACTACCCAACATGTGGCTGTGACAATCTTTCTGCCCCTTTTTCTGCAAATTTCCCTGAGCCATGTTGGGTTCATTTTAGGTCTACTTCAGTGATGACGTCTTGGGAACCTCTGTGTCTCTGTATATCTGGTTCGGTAGGAATTGAGTGTTCTCTGTGTCTATCTCCTTTACCTTTGTGCTGGTGCCAGGTTCACCAAGAAAGGAGCACTCTTGCTCATTTCCCCAATTATGTTTGGTTTCAGCTGGGGCCCTGTTGAGGTGCAATGAACTGATTCTGTCCTCCAGAACTGCATCCATCTGAAAATGAGAAGCAAATTCTCCAATAAAGAGTGAAGTCAGCACCAGACAAATTGGTTAGCCATTATTATTTTGGAGAGAATTTAATAGATATAGGCCCTCTTGTAGCTCACAATTGGTAGGAGTTTGATAATGGAGAGTGGGCTTTTTTTTTTGCAAGCTGAGAGAGAGAGACAAAGAGAGAGAGAGAGGGGGGGGAGAAGGAGAGGGAGAGGGAGAGGGAGAGGGGGAGAGAGAGAGAGAGAGAGAGAGAGAGAGAGAGAGAGAGAGAGAGAGAGAGAGATGCCAGGGCTTCTAGCCACTGCCAACAAACTCCAGATACATGTACCACTTCATGCATCTGGCTTTATGTGGGTACTGGGGAGTCAAACCTGTATTGTTAAGCTTTGTAAGCAATTTCATTAACCATTGAGCCATCTGTCCAGCCCAACAGTCAGAGTCCTTAAGCTCTTTTTAACCACTTAACTACAAAGTAGAGTGAGTGAGTCATCCATTTTCTTGGAAGAGGCATGTAGGCTGTGCATTCATAAACAAATGAGTTCACAGTCTGTGTCTTGTTATGTTACAGTCCTGCAGTCTCAAAGTCCTGCTTTCTTGTTGCATTTCATATGTGCTATGGATGTGACCGAAAGTTTGCTGTTCTCATGGTCTTGAAAATAAGGTTGTTCAAACAATGTTCGTTATGCTTTAGGTTTTCTCTGGTAACTTTATGGATTTAAGTATTTTTATTTACTTGACAGAGAAAGAAGGAGAGAGAAAGAGAGAGAGAGAGAGAGAGAAAAGAAAATGGGCATGGCCGGGCCTCCAGTCACTGCAAGTGAACACCAGATGCATGTGCCCCCTTGCACATCTGGCTAACAAGTGTCCTGGGGACTAGGACCTGGGTCCTTTGTCTTTTCAGGCAAATGCCTTAACCACTAACAATCCTTTCAGCCCACTTAATGGATTTAAAGTGCCATAAATTAAGAGATGGGCCTTCTTGGAGGGAGTGAATTTTATGTTCTGAGGAGCAATTGACCATGCTTCTTTTTTTATTATTAATTAGGAATCTTACAGTGTGGACCAATAATTTGTCAGTCCTATTCCCCTCATATTAATCTCTTATATCCTCTATTCCCCACCCCCTTTCCACTGAGGGTTATCCTCAGTGGGGTTATTTAAGTAATAGTCTTTGCTTTATTTTCCACCATTATTGCTTGATATAATCAATCTCTTTGCCTTCACCAGTTAGTGTAATTCTTCTAGTTCATCTGATGTTTATAACAGTAATATTTAAAACATTCTACAGTTTTGCTTAGTAGAAAGCACCAGTCTCCTGAGCTCACTGACAGGAGTAGCAATATCAAACGCCCAGGAAAGAAATCACCAAACACAACATAATTGCTTTAAAAGCATAGCTAGATTTGGGTGCCAATAAGTCACCTTTAGAGCTGTAGCACTTTTTTTAAACAAAAAAAGTACTTTAGCAATAACAAGCTTCAAGACAAGCAATAGCTGTGTGGGAGGGAATTGAAAACAGGGATCAGCATAGCATTTACTGTAGGTGTCTCCCCCTCTCCCCACATGATGTCAGTTCTGCAGGAACTTAATTGCAGCACATTACCTTTTCTTTGGGGAATTTTGAATCTTTCCAAACTCACCTGATTGTTAATGTCAGTTTTATTTTGGTTAAAAAATAAAAGACCAATTGTTAAGAGCTTGCAATTCTTATTTGAGGATTTTCAAACCTGCAGAGTTCAAATGTAGCCATACAGAGAGTCTGTCCTTGACTTTGGACAAAGAGATTCTGTCACAGAATTTGGTTCACTGTGTATCACAGGAGCTTTCCTAAGATTACTGAATCATTTTTTTTTCTGAATTGACCAGTAATGAAACAAGTATTAGACATGAAGAGGCTTGAGAGACCAGTTCTTTTCTTGTCTACTCATACACAAAAAATTGATTTCAGAATATATGCAGGGGTTCATGCATAGTCACCAGACTCAGTGGCAGAGGTGGGGCACTGAACTTCTGCAAAGCTTTTATTAGGATTCCTGCCTAAATACAGATCTGGGCTGGGCTTTCTGGAGAGCCCTTTTCATGAATATTTTTGTAGGTGAAACACAGGTCATCAACACAAGAGAGGAGGGAAATGGGTAGGATAGAATCTTGTCACCCAACTTTTCTTTCTTTCCCTTTTGAAACTTTTTATGAGATGTCCATATTTATCTGAAAATCAAATGAAAAGCTTTACTGAGTGACATGAGTACCAAGGAGTGGACACATAATTTTGAGAAGACCACGTGTCGGAGTGTGCCAATCATCTATCTACTCAGGCCCTGGCCTACACTTAAACCTATGCCAGCCAGGACTCAAAAGTGTTGGATACATATGTTCTGCTAATGCTTGAGGCTAATGCATACTACTACATTCCAGAATTCAATCAATTACTAAGTATAAAATACATAAGCATCAAATGTTCATTTCAATGCTTTTTAATGTCATTTTCAACAATTCATTATGAAAAACTTCAATCAAGCTGAAAAGTTAAGCCTTTTTTTGACACAAGCCCAACAGACTGGTCTTTTGTTTATGAGAGAGAGAGAGAGAGAGAGAGAGAGAGAGAGAGAGAGAGAGAGAGAGAGAGAGAGAGAGAGAATTGGTGCACCAGGGCCTCAGCCACTATAACCGAACATCAGACATATGTACCACCTGGTGTGCAGATGTGACTATGAGCATGCATCATGCAGTGCATCTGACTAACGTGGGATCTGGGGAGTCAAACATGTGCCTTTAGGCTTCACAAGCAAGTGCCTTAACCAATAAGCCATCTCTCCAGCACATGAAAGGCATTTTTGATATGCATGTTGTGGTGGTTTAATTCAGGTGTCCCCCATAAACTTAGGTGTTCTGAATGCTATGTTCCCAGCTCATGGGGATTTGGGAATTGGTGCCTCCTGGAGGCAGTATGTTGTTGGGGGCGGGCTTATGGGTATTATAGCCAGCGTCTCCTGACCAGTGTTTGGCTCACTCTCCTGTTGCTATTGCCCATCTTATGTTGGCCAGAGGTGATATCCATCCTCTGCTCATGCTATTGTTTTCTCTGCCATTGTGGAGTGTCCCCTCAAGTCTGTAAGCCAAAATAAACCCTTCTTTTTTTCCCAACAGCTATTCTTGGTTGGGTGATTTCTACCAGCAATGCAAACCTGAATACAACAGTAATGTTGGTACCAGAGGAGTGTGACTGGTGCTAGACACCTTACCTTACCGTGTGGCTTTGGCCTTTTGGATCTGATTTTCAAGAGGAATGTGGAACGATTTGAAGCCTTATAAGAGATGCTTTGCAGTGCTGTAAGTACAGCTTGATGGACTGTTCTGGTCAGAGTTGAAAGACCTGAATGTAGTAAGAACTATGAACTGTGAGGTCTGGCTTATGAGGGTGAGAAAGAGCTTTGTTTGGACTGAGCTAGAAGCAGTTTGTGTGTGAAGCTTGCTGTTATTGTTGTGTCCTGAGAATTTGTGCAGGGTTGCATTGTGTAGAAATGGACTGGTGTGAGCAGAAGGATATGGCACAGAAAGAAATGTTCAGGCTGAAACTGCTGACAGTTCAGCTGCAATTGAGAGATGACAACCTTTGAAATTGGGCCAGCTGACCTGCACTGGGGCAACAAGAAGAATGTAGACTCTTTTGAAGGGTCTGAAGGCTCAAGGAGAGTCCTATTCTTCAAAGTCTGCTATATTCCCCTCTAGATTAATAAATTGGCACCCTACCTGGTATTATGGAATATAATAAATTCAGGAAAGAGAGGGTCATTAAATTTGCAACATAGTCTTGTGTTTTGGAAATGGCCATGGGCAGTGTGAAGTAGGTTTGCTGGATGCCTGCATGGAGACCCCATGGGGCCATGAGGATGAACTATGAGTTGCAGTGAAGACCCAGTGGAGATGCTGGGACCATGAGATGGCTGCCGAGGAAAATTGCAGACCCAGATGTAGTGTAGTTTTCCTGGACTGTGAGCAGCCTGGCTGGAGGGGCTGAATTGGAAGTCCAGAGACTTGTTGCTGGTTAGAATTATCGGACTTGGAGATTTGCCACTGGCTAGAGTTGATGGACTTGGAGCTACAATGTTTGATGTATGCCCTGTTTAAATCTTGTATTGGCTGAATATTTCTTTGCTATGCCAATATGCCATCTTTTGTAGTGTGAGTGTTTATTCTATGTCATGGTGGGTTTGGGAGGGATTTTTTGATATCATGGCTCAGTTAAAAGACCTTGGATTATGGGATGTTTTAACATCACTAAGATTGAGAAAAAACCATGGGGACTTTTAAAGTTGGACTGAATGCATTACATTTTACATCATGTATGGTTATCATTTCATGGTGGCCAGGGGCAGAATATGGTGGTTTGATTCAGGTGTCCCCCATAAACTTAGGTGTTCTGAATGCTAGGTTCCCAGCTGATGGAGATTTGGGAATTGGTGCCTCCTGAAAGCAGTGTATTGTTGGGGTGGGCTTATGGGTGTAATAGCCAATGTCCCCTTGCCAGTGTTTGGCACACTGTCCTGTGGCTATTGTCCACCTTATGTGGGCTCTCAGTGATATGTCATCATTTTCCCTGCCATTGTGGAGCCTCCCCTAGAGCCTTAAACCAAAATAAACCCATTTTCCCCCAAAGCTGATCTTTGTTGAATAATTTCTGCTAGCAATGTGAACCTGACTGCAACACATGTGTAATGTTTGTGGTATGCATGTGTATGTATGTGGGGTGTGCACATGTATGCAGATGCAGGCACCCAATACACTCATGTGTGGAGGGTGGATGAGGATATCAGGGTTCCACTCTGTCATTTTTCTGTCTTACTTCTTTGAGATAGGGTCTCTCCCTGAACTTGAGGCGTACACTGGTTTAATTACACTGGCTATTCAGTGAGCCCCCACTGATACTCCCGTCTCTTCCCCACTCACCTCAGCCCTGGACTTACAGGTGTGTGTGGCCACACACAGCTTCGTCACATCAGTGCTGAAGATCCAACTCAGGCCCGCAGGCTCTCACAGTAGACGCTCTTACCCATCTGTCCAGCCTAAGTGAAAAATTTACAGTGAGAATCCATATGCTATCACTTAGACCTCACCATTGGCTGGGATTCTTGAGTCTATAAATGTTCTCTCTCACCAAAGATGTAAAATTTTCAGCTCTCATTTCCTCGACTCTTATTTTCTCCTGTAGTTAAATTTTATTTAATTAATTCTCGCTGTGTTTGCATGCACGTGTGTGTGTGTGTGTGTGTGTGTGTGTGTGTGTGTGTGTGCATACAGCATGTGCATTGAGGTCAAAGACAATGTTGAGATGTCTGCGCTCCACTTTCTGTGAGACAGGATCTCTTGGCACTGCAAATGACCTTGTCCCATAAGCTTTGGATTCTCCTGGCTCCACCTCCCAATATCATAGGTGTATTGGGATTATCGACACAAAACCACTTTGCTCCCGGCTTTACATGGGTGCTAGGGAATCAAATCTGAGTCATCAGGCTTTGCAAGCAACTGCCTTTAACCTCTGGGCCATTTCACTGGCCCCAAAATTCTTGGTAATTTTTAAAGTTAGAGACTCCCTATGTAGTCCAGGCTATTCTTGAATCTCCTGACTCAACCTCCTTAAGCCAACATGAATACTTTCCCTCACATCCTAAAGCACAATTGTATGAGCTACATTAAATTTTTTTTTAATTTTATTTATTTATTTATTTGAGAGTGACAGAGACAGAGAGAAAGACAGATAGAGGGAGAGAGAGAGAGAATGGGCGCGCCAGGGTTTCCAGCCTCTGCAAACGAACTCCAGAAGCGTGCGCCCCCTTGTGCATCTGGCTAACATGGGACCTGGGGAACCGAGCCTCGAACCGGGGCCCTTAGGCTTCACAGGCAAGCACTTAACCGCTAAGCCCAGCTACATTAAATTTTTTGCTTGCTAATTCCAATATCTGGGTCATCTTGGGGTTAAAGTCTATCAAGTGCCAAACTGAATGTAAAATCAGATTATATTCTGCACAAATCATATGTTGCACAGCCATTGAATTCTATAATGTTGCTGAAAAAGTATTGACTTTTCATGTTAGCAGGTACATAGCTTGACTGGATTTAAACTACAACATGTCTGCATTTCTGCCCTGCACTTGAAGGCAGCTGAACTCTTCACCAATTCCTTCAGACTTACCTGGACTGCTGGAAGTTGTCCGTGTATGTGTGTGTGTGTGTGTGTGTGTGTGTGTGTGTGTGTGGTATAGGAGTTAACAGAAGATCCTGGCAGGTGTCTTATGCATAGTTTCAAGACTAACTCTCTGTTTCTTTGTTTATGATATTATCTTCTTACTTCCCCATTGCCCTGGTCAACCAAGCTGTGCTGTGTGCTGCAAGACAACATGTCACATGCCAGCGTATTTATCTTTGGGTCTCATTTCCCTGCATGGCGCAGACTATGTTTGTCTTTAGGTTAAGAGCCACAGAAACTGGAAATTTGTCCTTTTTGTTTTTTAATCCAAGAGTCCTCTGCTTCAGGATTCTAGCCTATTTTCTTTCTCTCTCCCTCCTTCAGTTAGTCAATTTTTACATTTTGTACAGAATTTACAGTATCTGTGGGAGAACACTCTGATAGGATTATCAGACCTGATTATTTTCAGAAATGAAACTCTCTTCATCGCTGAGTTCTGACATTTTTATGCACATTCATATCCTGCACCCAGAGCATGACTGCTGAGGTATTTCATCACCACATTAATGCTCTGCGTTTGTTCCCAGCCAAGTTCTCACAGTCACTTCAGTGCATCTAGATGAGTTTGTTCGAACCTGGAGTCTTTTGTGCTAAGCTTGTTCTATTCAGCATAAACATTTTGAGCTCTATCCAGGTTTAATACGTGTGACTGGATTTTTTCCTCTTTATTAATGAGTAGTAAACTGTTGTATGGTTGTTCTATGATCCATATATCCATTTTCCTGTGGAGGGGACAGGGCTTATTTTCAGTTGAGAGGTTATTATATTAAGCCTTCTATGAATGTGCTTGTCCATGCCAAACTCCCCCCTCACCCCCCCGCCTAAGGTAGGGTTTCACGCTAGCCCGGGCTGGTCTGAAATTCACTGTGTAGTCTCAGGGTGGCCTCGAACTCACGGCGATCCCCCTACCTCTGCCTCGCAAGTGTTGGGATTAAAGTCTTGTGCCACCACGCCTGGCCCAAGCCAATCTTTTTATGGACATATATTACCATTTGCCCTTAATAAATATAGTCATATGTTGTGCAATAGCATGTACATATATTATGATGGTTCTATAGATTTTAATGGAACTGGCATACTCATGTCACCTCATGACACCATAGTCACTGTGGTTTTGTAGCTTCATGCACCCTTCCCGTGTTTGTGGTGAACTTGGTATATTTTGTGGCAATTTCAGAGTATTACCCTTCTGCTTATGACACATGCGAGCCTGCTATAAAAGAGCATGGTCGGCAGAGCCAGCAGCAGCCTTGCATGCCTGCATTTACCCTGCTTCTTAGTTGCAAGAAGAGGCTGGGTGGAGTGCTTGGCCCAGAGCATGTAGATGTGAGTAAATGATCCCACAATTTTTGCACAATGATAAGTTTGTCAGTGCATGCGTTATTCAAAATATGTCCCTGTCATGAAGTAACACATGACTACATGTGGGCGAGGAATGGCCAGAAGTTAGCCTGCGCTCCATAGTGGTCTACCCTATTGCCATACCACCAGCCATGCACGAGAGTTTGAGGTGCTCCCTACGCTTTCTAGTACTGTACACTGTCAGTGTTTCTCCTTGTGACGATTGTAGCGAGTACTTTTAAGTTGTATCTTACTTTGATTAATGATATTGACAACTCTAATGTGTGATTATTTGCACATCTTGTAGAATAAATATTGTGTCTTCAAACCTTTCACCAACATGTATCACAATTTTTGTAGTAATATGACCTTGGCCAAATACACACTATGAATATTTTCTGAGTCTACACTATATGTATTCAGTTTCTTAAGGAAGTCTTTTGATATGAGGACATCTTATTTGAATCAGTTAAACTTACCTTTTTTTTTTGTTTTATAGAAGTGCTTTGATTTTTGTCCAGGCCAAGAAATTTTTGCTTAGCCAAAATCATAATAGTAGGTTTCTGAAGAATGTTTTCCCCTCCCTGAAGCTTTAAAACATAGGATGCTACCTTCATATCTAGTTCATAATACTTCTGTAGTACAATCAAATATTTTCCTCAAATTTTTGGATCTTTGGGCAAGATAGCTGAAAATTAAGTACTATTTTTATAGTGACTTGCATGAAAAGTTGCTCAATGGATGTGTGTAAAAGTAAATGAATTCCCTACCCAGTAACAAGCATTGTCGAGCAGATTTGACATTTCGGATCTATCCCTGCGAATCTATGTGGTAACATGCTTGGAACAGGCCCAGGAGCGCAGCTCTGCACGGCTGCTGTGTCAAGGCGAGGCGGACTCGGCATCTGACAGATGCACCGATTCTGTCAAAGCATATGGAGAGGAACTTCACTTCGGCTCTCCTTTCAGAGATAACAACTCTTTTGGATCAATGGAAAGAATGCCAAATTAACATAAAACTCCTTCACTGTGCAGTCCTGTTGAATGCTGAGCAGCGGATCAAACTCCTAGCAAGTGCGCTGCATTCAGATGGAGTGATACAAGGTATTCTGAACACGCCAGCTTGGCATGTGACAAGTAGGTGATTTGCCAAGCTGAAGTGCCGTTCAAACACTTGATTTTTAAGCACCTTTAATAGAATGATATATTCCCCGGGTGGACTACTGCTTTTACAGTGTCGATTATGAAAAGATATTTCCGAAATGTACTGGTGATGAGCTAGTCTATAGCTGAGTCTACTTAGGATGTCTCATACCATCCTTTCTCTAGCATCTGGCTTCCCTGACTCACAGTACCGGCTGGGCCTGAGGTAAAGATTCTGCTACAGAGATTTCGATGTATCTTAACTGCAAGTTTTTTTCTATTTATGTGCTTCTCCCTTTCTATCCCCTATCCTTCCACCCACATAATGCTCTCGATGTAGTTAAAGATGTGTTCTCGGTACTTTTTGTAGATTATCTCCACTTTCTTACATGGTACAGTTAGTTATATGCCCATTTTATCGGTAAGAAGTTGTGTTCATTGTGGAATTTCCCAGATAACCTAGCCAATTAAGTAGCTTTTGAGAATTCAAGTGTGTTCTTGTCTGTCAGCAAAGCTTGCATCTTTCTGCACTAGTTCAAGAGCATCATACAATTTACCACAGCAGAAGGACATTTCAGTGTTTTAACCATGGCCAAGGTAAGTCACGTATGTAGTAGTCTTATGTTACCAGCATAACAAGATGTAAATAGCTTTGGATATTTTTTTTGTCTCTGTTGTTCCTGTATGGCCAACCTAACTAAAAAGTTTGTAATTGTGTATCTTTTTCTCCATTGGGAGGTTTAGGTCTCTAAGTCTTCAGTGGTAAAACAGGGAATAAGGTATCTCCTTGTTTGACTTATACAGACTAGAAATTTGGGCAAAAATCTGGCTTTTCTTTCTCTCTTTTTTAAGGTTATCTTTGGATAAGCAGGTAAGAGATGGTTGAAAAGGCAGAAATGGCAAGAAACCAGGGGTGTCTAGTTTAGCACTTTTTCTCAAGTTGATTGTTTGTGGGTAGGAGTCCACAGATGAAGGCATTTAATGATCAAAACCTAGAAATATGCATTGTTCTATTTTGAGTCTGCTTCGTTAAAATGCAAGACTGCTGGGGGTATGAAGAGAAAGTTTCTGTTGTTTAAAATAGCATGGAATATGATGATCTTTTCACAGTAGTACCAAATTAATGCTGAAGAGAGTTTTATGTCTGCATGGCAGCAGACATAAGAAAGCTTGATTTCTTTGCTGGTTTCTCTTTCACAGATAACACTCAGCAGAACACCATCCATGCGTACTTTCCTTACACTCAGTTACAAGGAATTAGCTGACACTTGGCAAGTGGACTCTTTGCTTGCTCAAGGAGTTTGATTTTCCTCCTTTTGCAGAAAGGATTATTCTTAACATCCTACCAAAGGAACATCAAAGAGTCTTTATCATGTCACATCTGATGAATATTTTTTGTTATATTGATAAAAGAATACACAAAAGTGTTCTGAACCTACTTTATGTAACACAGCGTTAGTTAGAGTTTTTGTTTTTTATTTTTTTAAATTTTTTTCTCAAATTTTATTAACATTTTCCATGATTATAAAAAATATCCCATGGTAATACCTGCCCTTCCCCACCCCCACTTTCCCCTTTGAAATTTCATTCTCCATAGTTAGTTAACTTTTTAAAGCACAAAGAAAAGACATTTTATTAATGTAAGACTTATTATAAATCACAGAAATTGGAAGCTCAAAATCTTTACAGAAAATTTATATTTGAAGATGCCTTTTCTAAAAAGGAAATTTTCCCTTCCTTATATTAGTGATTCATGTTTCTGGCCTCAGTGCTTCTGGATGTTATTATGTGTGTATATAGCTATATATAGAATACAGATGTAGATATATAGTAAGTCCTCTCGATCCATGGGCTCAACCATCCACAGACAATATTTGAGAAAAATATAAAAATATTTTTCTAATTATTATTCACTAAATAATACAGTATTAAAACTGTCTGTATAGAATCTCCATTGTGCTAAGAATCAAAAGTCATCTAAAGATTATTTTAATTATGCAAGAGGATGTGTTTTCTGTGTAATACTATGCCATCAGCATATTTTATATCATTGTAATTTGGTGTCTGTGAGGAGTCTGGCACCCATCTCCCATGAGTCCTGAGGGCTGACCATGTAGTCACACATGTATGCAATTTACAGGAATTCTCATCTATGTATTTTTCATTGGTAATGTACTTTTTAAAATTTTTATTTATTTATTAAAGAGCAGCAGACAGAGAAAAAGAGGCAGAGAGAGAGAGAGAGAGAGAGAATTGGCGCACTAGGGCCTCCAGCCACCTCAAACAAACTCCAGATGTGTGCGTCCCTTTGTGCATCTGGCTTACGTGGGTCCTGGGGAATCGAGCCTCCAACTGGGGTCCTTAGGCTTCACAGGCAAGCACTTAACCGCTAAGCCATCTCTCCAGCCCGGTAATGTGCTTTTATAGAGTTTGCATCACTGAAATGCATTCAGACATATAAGCACAAAATCAAACCAGCCAATCAGACTGGATGCTTCATACACACAACCTGATCTTTCTTGCAGCCACATACTTAACTACTGTGGTAGTTTGAATAGATGCCCCCCAGTAGATTCAGGAAATGTATGGCAACATCTTAGATTCCCAGCTACCTGGCTGGAGGAGGTGTTACTGTTACTGTGCAGGTGTCAGGCTCCAGCCCTAAGGTGTGGTGGTGCATTTGGAATTCCAGTCTAAAGATATGCAAAGTGCTTGAGTTCTGCCTGGAGTTCCTGAATGCGCCGGGTGGCAAAGCTTTGGGATTTGGGCTTGTGGCTTTTCTCTCTCTGCTTGGATCCATAAAGATGGGCCGACTTTTTCTGCGATTATGGAACTTCCCCTGGATCTGTAAGCTTCAATAAACATCCCTTCCTCCATAACTGTGCCTAGTTTGGAAGTTCATCTCAGTGAGCCCCAAGCTGTCTGCTGTGAACAAGACTATTGAAGTGAAAGAGTTCAGAATGGTAACACGGAAGATGAGGGTCGGGCTTGCTGTATTCACGCTCTCCCGTGTTGTGCTCCAGAATTCCAAGTTCATGACCATGCGGGTAAGAGCTGAGGACACTGCCATGCATCGTTAAGTGCAATAAGTGTGAGCAGATTTCATAAGCGTGTTTCAACGCAATGCATTGGTTGTTCTACGGTGTGTTTCTGCAGAGAAGAAAAGCGGAGGGACACTTGTGTGTGCGTGGTAGGGGTGGGGGAAGTAACTGAAGAATAGGGAAGGGAGAGATGAGAAATAAGAGATGTTCGGGTGGCTAGAAAAGTGAGGACGATTGTTTTCTCTCTTGTTTCTTTTTTATTCCCTCAACTCCCTTTTGGCTCTGATTTGCTGACATCATTTTATCCTGAGTTCTGTTATTCTTAGTGAGATATAGAAGGAAATGAGAAAAAAAAAATTCCTTTGGCCAAATTGGTGACCAAAGGGAACCCTTTTTTGATAGAGGTGTTTCTGTATTGTGGGGAGGTCAACAGCCAAGATCTCTGGGATGCTGAAATGTGCAGTGGGGGCTGGAAGTGCCAGCCAATCATCCCGTCCTCCCACCTCCTGAGTAATAAGACATTCCTTCCCTTCAAGTGCTGGATCTTTGGGTTTTGATAACTCCTGCCCACCTCAGCTCCTGTCAGTCAACCTTTATATAACACCACCAGCTCTGGTTCCCCAAATGAAACCTATTCCTCAGAACAATTATAAGTAGAACAGGCTTAGAGAGAAAAATGGACTTGAAACACTTTGTCTGACCCTAGAAGCAAGTAGAATTCATAGGTGATACATTACTCAATGTTAGCTGGATGGTGATCAAAAATCTATGCACAGGGTATCTAAAATTCTGTCAATATACCAAGGAGAAATTCATTCCAAAGGAATACCAACTATTCAAAAGCTTCCTTGAAAGCAGTAGATGTAATTCTTTGTTAATCCGTCTGAGAGGCTAGCCTCCTTTTGTGAGTGTGTTAGCCAATCTTCTGGCAGGGATATAAGGATTCTTCTCATTAACTTAATGAGGCTGAAACTGAGGTATCTGCAGATGTGTAAGGTGGTCCAATTAAATTGCAAACTCTGTTCCCAGATTAGTGCCCTCTGACTCCCTGGCCATTCCTATTGTACGGTATATATTAATGAAAGTTGAATATCACAATTTCTCAAGATTAGGCATCTTTATCATTTTACCTTGAGTACTAGTTTCTATAGTCAGTGGTCTCTGTCCAGTAGGGTCCATTTCTTCCTTCACTCACCATCATGTTCGATACATGGCACTCTACCTGGGACACTAGGTGGCAGCAAACTGCTGAAATAAACAATTAGCTATGGGGACAAGGGCTCCAATATGCTCCTTTATAGTCCAGAGGGAGATGGTAGCTGTGGCATGTGCATAATAAACTGTACGGGGCAGAAGCAACACTCAGCTCTACAGTTTTCAAGGCATAATGATATCTATGTCGTCTCCTTCCAAATTTGAAGCTCCTTGAACCTGTATCTGCTTATCTGCACAGCACAGAGTTGTACAACTAATAGGTCTTAATACCTTTCTGATGAACAACATATCAGTCTTGTTACTTTTCCGTGATCAAAAGTAGACATCCAGTTATTATAATTTCTCTCCCTCATCATGAGTGGTCACTTTTAAGTCTGTATTGTCAACTGACTTCTTAATGGTTGAAGAACTATTAAAATTTAGATAATTAATCCCAACACATTCATTGTTACTCTAACACCAAAGCAAAGTGCTCTAGAAGTATAAGCTGGGTCTGGGGACATGGATTACATGTAGAACACTTGTCTAACAACACGAGGCTCTGGGTTCGATTCCCAGTACTGTAAGAAAACAGCAACAACAAGAGAAATAGCAACAAAAACTGAAAGTTGCCCAACATGTACAAGTCACTACTAATATTTGCTAAAAAATTTCCTATGGAAAATTATAAGGTCATCAATATAGTTTTAAATATAAAAAATTGGAACAACTAAATTTGATAATGAGAAAAACAAAGAGTATATATAGTTTATAAATGTGGATTCCATTCTAAATTTCAGTTTTGCCTATAAATATTTCTTATGCTATTTTTTTTTGTTTTTTTTTTTTGAGGTGGGGTTTCACTCTAGCCCAGGCTGACCTTGAATTCACTATGTAGTCTCAGGGTGGCCTTGAACTCATGGCAATCCTACCTCTGCCTCCCAAGTGCTGGGATTAAAGGCGTGCGACACCATGCCTGGCTTCTTATGCTATTTCTTTCTGAATTGCTTGTTCCAGTCTATTATAGCTCTTCATGAGACCAGATGAACCATGGAAATCAAATGCACTTTAGGTATGGAAGGTCAGCAGGGCATGATGACTCACTTTGAAATCTCTATATTTGAGAGGCTGAGACAGAAGGCTCAAGAGTTTGAGGCCAAATTTGGCTACACGGTGGGATCTTGTCCAAAAGGGGGGGAAAATACCCAAAAAAATAGAATAAAAGTTAAGGAATGCCTTTGGCAAGGGTGAAGCAGAGTCTCATTCTACCAAGCTGTCCTTGAACTTGCTATGTAGCAAAGGATGACCTTAAACTTTTTGCTTCTCCTGCTTTCATATCCCCAGTGCCAGAATCACAGTCACATGCCACCAGACCTGGTGTGAGGCACAGGAATTTTTAAACAGATGTTGGCTAAGAATAAATTAAACACATGAGATAAAACTTTAATAGGCTAAAAATAAGAAAAGAAAGAATAAATTTGGAAATTAAGCATTTAAAACACAGCATTGTATAGTCCCTGGTTTGTTATTTCTAGCTCCCAGGACATAATATGAACATAAATGATATTAAGTAGGAACCCTAAGATAAATGAACAGAATTCTCAACAATGCAACCCAATGTTTCATGGTAATTCTGATGTTCCCTTAAAACACATCATGCTTGAGGTAAGTTGCATACACACTGATACTAAATAAAATTGTTATAGGGAAGAATGTGAACATTTGTGAATGTGTTTTCGAGTCTTTAGATTGGATTAGATTGTAAGAATTCCTAAATTTCTGCCATGTGTGAACAATTCTTGGTGGTAAAATATTTACTTGTTAAAATTTGATACCACTTAAAAGGTCTTTGTGATTAAAAACATGAAAAAACAGGAGATAATTATGCTTGCTGTGAGATGCAAAAAATATTTTATAGTGTTATATAACTGTCAAATAAAAGTGGTCCAAGTAGGGGGCCTCATGTCAGGACAATATTATTCTCTTTGTGAAACTTCTCTTCCTACACACATTCTCCATGCACATTGCCGAAGTTCCACAAAGTAGAACAGGATCTGACAAAATGCTTCCTTATTGTGAAATCTTTCATATGATGATTATATAAAAGCAAGTAATCATTTTCACTTGAATTTCTTTAAATATTTTATCTACTTATTTGCAAGCAGAGAGATACAGACAGAGATATAGAGAAAGACAGAGAGAAAATCGGTGTGCTGGGCCTCTAGGCACTGCAGATGGACTCCAGAGCCATGTACCACTTTGTACATCTGGCTTATGTGGGTATTGGGGAATAGAACCCAGGTTCTTAGGCCTTTCGGGCAAGTTGACCTAACCACTGAGCCATCTCTCCAGCCCCTTTACTTCCCTGTTTATGTTTGCTTTCACAAAAAGTAGCACATTTATTTGAACGT
This sequence comes from Jaculus jaculus, assembly GCF_020740685.1. Taxonomy (NCBI): domain Eukaryota; kingdom Metazoa; phylum Chordata; class Mammalia; order Rodentia; family Dipodidae; genus Jaculus; species Jaculus jaculus. Next base: position 57,792,115 of record NC_059118.1, read on the forward strand.
ATAATTATTAAGAAGTAAATGATACATAATTATTGAATAAAACAAAATTAAATGACCTCTCCTAGTAATTTTTGAATTTTATTTCCTCTTGTGTAGGTATTGCATGTATGGAATGAATGCATGTATGTTGCGTGTAGGCATGTGTGTAGGGAGATTTTTCTCAGGTGCTGCCCAGCTGTTTTTTTTTTAAGTGTTTTTTGTTCATTTTTTATTTATTTAATTGAGAGCGATAGACACAGGGAGAAAGACAGATAGAGGGAGAGAGAGAGAATGGGTGCGCCAGGGTTTCCATCCTCTGCAAACGAACTCCAGATGCGTGCGCCCCCTTGTGCATCTGGCTAACGTGGGACCTGGGGAACAGAGCCTCGAACCGGGGTCCTTAGGCTTCACAGGCAAGCTCTTAACCGCTAAGCCATCTCTCCACCCCATGCCCAGCTGTTTTTGAAACAGAGACTATCACTGGACTACAGCTCAACAAACTTAGTTTGCCTCTTCCTCCCCAGGCCTGGGCTCGAGGGGCACCTCCTCTCTTTTTAGCATGGGTTCCGGGGATAGCACTAGGACCCTCATGTTCTCAAGGCAAACACTTTATTGATCAAGCCATCACCTCAGCCCTGAGTTTTGCTTTCTTTAATATTTCTTTTTTTAAAATAATTTGTTTCATGTTTATTTATTTATTTGAAAGTGACAGATAGAGGCAGAGAGAGAGAGAGAGAATGGGTACGCCAGGGCCTCCAGCCACTGCAAACAAACTTCAGATGCATGTGCCCCTTGTGCATCTTGCTAAAGTGGGTCCTGGGGAACCGATCCTTGAGCCGGGGTCCTTAGGCTTCACAGGCAAGCGCTTAACTTCTAAGCCATCTCTTCAGCCCTTATGAGCATGTGTAGTAGGTGTGATGTGGTATCTCTCCCTCTCTCTCTTTGTCTCTGTGTAGATGTGACACCACGTGTGGCCAGAGGAGTCATAGGGTGTCCTTCTCAGTCACTCTTCTGCTTGTTTCCTTAAGATGGAGCTTCTTCACTGATTCCAGAGCTTGGATTCTTTTTAAGTTTGAAGAGTCCATTAAGTATCTAGTAGCAAACAAACCATGATATTTCCCTCGCCTCCCCGACTTTCTCCTTGACAACTCCACTCTCCATCATATCCCTTCCCTCTCTCCATTAGTCTCTCTTTTAATTTGATGTCATCATTTTTTCCTCCTATTATGAGGGACTTGTGTAGGCATCGGTAGGCACTGCAAGGTCATGGATATCAAGGCCAGTTTCTGTCTGGAAAATTTTGTGGGTGTAAGCCCCAGTGATTCTCTGGTCTATTGCGCCACAGAGGACTGTGGTTACAGGTGTGCCTGACCATGCCCAGCTATGTACAGGGGTTCTGGGGAATTGAACATGGCAGCCCAGGGCCCCTATGCTTGAGCAGGAAGTGCACCTAACCACCCCCCATGTCTCCAGTCAGTCTTCCTGTAATATTAAAAAAAATTGATTTATGTGTGTATGTGCATCTGTGTGTGTGTGTGTGTGTGTGTGTGTGTGTGTGTGTGTGTCAGCACACACGTGGACTATTTTGGGGTCAGGCCTTACCTGCTGTGCCCCTTGTTTGAAGCAGGTTTTTCTCTGTAATCTTGCTCTGCTGTTCTTTGCTGTCCTCGTCATGAGCTTATGGTAAAATCTCATCTGCCTCCCACCTGCCATCACTGTCAGCATGCTGTGATTATAGAAGTCCACCACCACCCTTTCTGGCTTGCTGTGCGGTGTCTGAGGATCAAATTTTGTACTCTAGCTTGAGCTGGAGTACATATCCTCAGCCCCATTCCCTTAAAAGTCCTAAATATCTCCTTCCCGCTCTCTCTGTCCCTCTAACACATCTCTGTCTATGTCTCTCACTTTCTCTCTCTCTCTCTCTGTTATGGTTTTCTAAGACAGGGTCTCATTGTGCAACCTAAGGCATCACAGAACTTACTATTATGTAGCCTAGACTGACCTCACACGGTAGCTCTCTCCTATCTGGCCTCCAGAGTGCTGGGCTTACGTATGAACCACCATACCCAGTAATTCTCTATTGCTACCTGGTTCTACTCTTAGCTAAACCTCCCAGCCCAGGGTAGAGAATTCCCATCTCCATTGACATGGCAGTTTTATTCTGATGTCTTCTCAGAGAGTCAATTTCTTCTCATAATACTAAGACAGGATAAAACGGTGCTGTTCTTTGGACAGGCCAACAGCTGGCTAAGCACATTTTTTAAAAGCAGATAGTTTTCTTTTTTGTCTTAATCTTTTGACTTTTTTTTTTTGGTCCTGTGGTTATTGCTACTTTCCCAGGGCCATAGTCACAGCCAGTTTTTCATCTTGATTTGTCCCCTTCTGATTGGCTGGCACTCTCTGGCTTATGGAAGGCAGGTAACTTTGATTGAATGTTAGCAAAGGAACATCATGGCTCAGGAGCAATGGGTGGAAAGCCAAAAGGAAATAAGGATGTGAAAGTAATCGGGGATCATTTAAACCACCCTAACGACGTGCACAATTTAATAACTCAGTCATTCAGTTTGATACCAGAGTTGTTTCTGCTTAATCAACTTCGGAATTGTGAGTTTACTGGCAAGATAATGACAGATGATGCTGAAGTGTCCTTATACTGGGCTTAACATTTTTGACTTTTTGTTTTCTCTATAAAAAAAAAGGGGTACCACTAGAGGTCACTGCAGTTATTAGCAATGGAGTATTTAGATCATGGGTCTTCCAGGCCAAGGCAGATCTTTGAAACCCTTGAATTTTACCAGCCACAGAAGCATGAAAAAAGATAAATTGAAATACTCAAATGGCCCCTGTAACTATTACTGTTGGCAAATCCTACTTTCCTGTTACGGAAAACCTTCATTCTGTTCTAGTGTGACTGGAGACTGACTGGCTTAAGTGTTTGTGTGCCCAGCAGTATTTGAAGACGCTGTGTCCCTGTCATTGTTACCTGTCCCTGCACATTCGAGGCTTATGCCACTACTGTCTTTTTAGGCACCATGACATGGAAGCTCAGAGCACTGTCACAGCTAACCAGCAGCAGCATTGGCGTGGAGACAGAAAGGCCTCACTCCTAACACCAGTATGAGAGCATGATCAACATCTGAGTACGTTTGTCTCTCCTGCTTTCCACAACAGGCTTTAACAACAGGTTTCACTGTTACTGGGCAACCGTTCAGCGGTTAAGGAAATATGTTGTTATCTCTCAAAGCATACCACGTAAGCCCAGAAAATGACCAGGGTGTAGACCTCTTGGGGGCTATGTGGGCATGGGTGCATTGAGAGGGCCGAGCGGCTCAGGGAGAGTATGAGGAATGAATCTGGCAGCTTGATGTGGGTTTTACTGGAGCCAGATGAGCAGATCCATAAGGCTATGACTCTGGAGCAACTTAGGAAAGAGAAAGGCAGGAGGGATGCTTCCATCCTGCAGGTATCCAGCTGCCAGCGAATTTGCACCTCAGTGCCGTTTACTTAAAGTTATTTCAGAGCATTTGAGAATGTGGGCCAGGGCCCAGGAGCCACGAGTCACACCCTGCTCTGAGCAGTGGAGAACCCTGTTGGCTAATCAAAGTGTGTTTTCAAAGTATTTGTTCAAGGAATGATGATATCTGTGTATTTACATAATACCTGTGCACGTGACATGCCTAGCTTAGCAGATGAAAACAGGGATACTTGCCCTGGGTTGTAAAGCAAGGCCTCACAACCTGAGTGCAGAATTCATAACCCTTGCTTCCACTTGATTCTCGGCCCTGGGGTACTCTGCATTGTAAGTGTTGGTATTGACCCTGGAAATTTCCCTGATAGCATTTCCTCACACCATACCCTTCTCCAACATGGGGCAGAGGCTAGCTGCTTCCTCTAACGAGGCAGGCATCTTTCTTCCCTCTGGCAGCCTCCCTCTCCCAAAGCTGGGTCATGTCTATCCCTCATCCCGTCACCACAGCTGGCACCTGGCTGGCGTGTGCCTCTGGAATGGAAAGTCATGAGGGTTTCAAAGTTTCATATACAATAACAGGAAAAAAAATTAAACAAAGGAACATTTTAAGCAGCCGTCCCCACCTCTGAGCTGTTCCTTTCCTATGGCAGCCAAAGGTCTACATGCCTGAAATCCCTTGAGAGCAGAGGAGACTATAAAACCGCTATCCACGGTTTGCTCTGCCCACAGAAAAGGAAATACTAATTGTTATAAACTTTTGCTTCTAGCCTAGCTTGCCGACTTTCAGAATATTCTAGAATGGCAAATAGAGGTGAGATGGAGAAAAAATACCTGACACAGCAGGCTATTTATCTTGTGCCTGCTTTTGTGGATATCCAAAGTAGTATTTGCTGGGAAGACATTAGTCTCTGTGTTTACTTCAAGCCAACCTTCACTATTTTAGTTTTATAATGCAAAAACACAAAATTAGCAAGTTTTGATTCCATCTAACTTGAGGGTAAGGAAATCGGATTTAAAGGAAATAAAGAAGGAAGGAAAGCCTGCCAGGCCTGGGGAAGCACTTCTGCCACCCCAGCATGGGGAGGGCACAGCAGGAGGCTCACCCAGAGCTCAAACCTAGTCTGGGCCGCATGCTGAGCTCCAGGCTAGCTTGACCTCACAAGGAGGGCCTGTCTCAACAAAGAGCAACGGAAAACCCAGCAAGAAGCTGTATCATAAGTAGCAGAGAGGCCCAGTGGTTGCTAAAAGCTTTTACTTAGAAGTTATTACTCTCACTGTAGAAGCATGTCACAGGAGCTAGGTGAGAGGAGGAAGTGACATTCTCTGGACAAGAAGTGGAAACACTAATCTGTGGGCATGTCAATCCCTTGGGTCCTGTTTCTTCTCTTATAAAATTGAGAAACAATGTCCTCTGTTGGGCATTAGCCTGGAATGCATAGTGTAGCCCAGGCTAGGCTTGAACTCATGACAATCCTCCTGCTTTAGCCTCCCACAGACTGTGATTTCAGTCACGAGATCTGCCACACACAGGTTGCTGATCTTTTTAACCTTTTTTTAAAAAAGAATTATTTATTTATTTGAAAGTGACAGACAGAGAAATAAAGAGGCAGATAGATAGAGAGAGAGAATGGGCACGCCAGGGCCTCCAGCCACTGCAAACAAATGCCAGATGCATGTGCCACCTTGTGCATCTGGCTTATGTGGGTCCTGGGGAATCCAGCCTCAAACCAGGGTCCTTAGGCTTCACAGGCAAGTGTTTAACTGCTAAACCATCTCTCCAGCTCAGCTTGTTAATCTTTTTAAAAACACTTTTTTTTTTTTTATTTAGCCAGAGTCATTTTGTTAAGTTCAAATGGGCCTCTTAGAGAAATATGTAAATCCAAGAAAAAATGATTACATAATGATTTTTCAATTAATGTCTTTAAAGTTTGTTGGTCAAGCATTCTCACATTAGCATTTGCAAAGGTATCTAAAGGCAGTCATGCCTTCATGGTCAGTTATTTCCATTAAGTCTTTCAGCAGAGTTACAATGACCTGTGCATTCTTGCCAGGACAAAAGCTTTGCTGGCATTCTTGACTTACTCCTTTTATTTGCTTATGCACCCACAACTAGGGTCACTATAGCGGGAACCCTGTGGGATCCACCTGTGAGCTCTATCTGGAGTCTGCCCATTTCACCTTTGTAGTGACCTTTCTAGTCCTAAGCATTAAACAAATTTCCCAAAAGCTCTTAACTGCTTCTGCCTATTCTCCTCAACCACAAGCCTTTTTATTTATTTATTTATTTATTTATTTATTTATTGGTTTTTCTAGGTACAGTTTCATAGCCCAGGCTGACCTGGAATACAGTCTGTATTCTTAGGCTGGCCTCGAACTCACAGCGATCCTCCTAGACTTCTGCCTCTAGAGTGCTGGGATTGAAGGTGTGCGTCACCACGCCTGGCTCTACAAAGCTATTTTCAAAACAACAGCCCATTGGACATCTTTGAGAAGCATCTGAGCCCCTGTTCCCACTCTGATCCGAACCCTGAAGTGGCTCACCACCACCTGAGGAAGGGCACTCCTTGCAATAGACACACATCTGTGCCTAGCGCTGCTGCTAACTCTGACCTTCCTGCTGCTAGCCAGCCGACCTGGTGATTTCACGGATCCTTGGTCATCTCGCGTCTGTCTTCCCTGTGCTCCTTGTGTTACGGAGGCTCAGCCCACACGTGTACTCACGTCGCCACCTCATCTCACTCACCGCCTGTGGGCACCCCAGTGTCACTCCGTCCACGGCATTTTCCCTGAGCATCATTGTTTATAATGAAACCCATCCCAACACGCAGGCATGCCTGTCTTTTCCTTACTGGGCTCCACACAAATTAACAGCTTCTCATCTTCTATGACATAATTTCCTTATTTCTTCTTGCATGTTGCCTGCTCTCCTCCTCCATCAAAGGTCTTCCTTACAGGAAGGGAATTTCATCTGTTCTCTTCGCTGCTCCTCCTCATGTCTCCCATGTCTTAGAACCGGGCTTGGCATATGAAGCTTACATACAATACTTACATATGATAACTTGATGCCGATTAGTCACTGGATGAATGAATAAGTGAATGAGTGAATGATAGAATACTCATCCAAGGGGCTGGAGAGATGGCTTAGCAGTTAAATGCTTGCCTGTGAAGCCTAAGGACCCAGGTTCGAGGCTCGGTTCCCCAGGTCCCACGTTAGCCAGATGCACAAGGGGGCGCACGCGTCTGGAGTTCGTTTGCAGAGGCTGGAAGTCCTGGCGCGCCCGTTCTCTCTCTCTCCCTCTATCTGTCTTTCTCTCTGTGTTTGTCGCTCTCAAATAAATAAATAAATAAAAATTAAAAAAAATAAGAATACTCATCCAAGTATCTCAGTGTAATAGTGTGTGGTTTATACTAAAACCAAGTCAGCTACCCTCTGACTTCTAATTAACCCACAAGTACTTTGGGAGACAGGTGCGTCTGTACCTGTTCTCTTAGAGGAAACAAGGGGTTGGATGGCATTTTTCTTTTTCCTTTTTTTTTTTTTTTCAATGTAGATTTTCACTCTAGTCCAGGCTGATCTGGAATTCACTATGTATTCTTAGGGTGGCCTCAAACTCATGGTGATCCTCCTACCTCTACCTCCCTAGTGCTGGGATTAAAGATGTGCGCCACCATGCCTGGCGACATTTTTCTTCAAAGTCTTCTAAGTGCTTAGAGAAGATCTACCATAAAAGACCTAAGTGACTTCCATCTTCTTGACCAAATATTTCCACCCCCTTCACTCTCCTACATTTTCAGAAGAACAAGATAAATTTTCAAATTTGAACTGTTATTATTTTGTACAGATATGTGTTATTAATGTTAGGTTGACAACTTTTATTGTGACAAAGGGGCTCACTATGTAGCCTAGGCTTACCTCACCTCCAAAATGTGAAATTCAAACTCCATGTCATGCTTCAAAAAGGCCATTTATAGTGGCGTATACCTGTAATTCAGATTCAGAAGGGCTGCTATGAGTTCAAGGCCAGCTTGGGTTACACTGTGAGACACTCTCTCCAAACCACAACAAATTATCATTTCAAAGAGTGATTTATCCAAAGAACCTGAATTCTTTATGAACATTTCCACTTGCATAAGTGAGTATGGCTTTTTACATGATTTTTCTTTCACTGACACAGAGAAGCTACACAGTTGAGTTTTCCAATATCTGCAATTACATGAATTTATGTGAGCTCACTAGGTTTGAAATCATAGCTCCAGGTCAATTCTCACCATATAAATAAAATACTCTTTCAGTGTTGGAAACATTCTCATAATAAGTCAATCCCGCACACTTCATCCATTCTTCTTCTCTAGACTCTAGAAGACCCAGTAAAATTATCTAGTAGAAGCCCAGCTACTGGGATAGCTATAGCACTTTTGAGAAATGATTCTGTTTATGGGGCAGCCCTAAAAGCTCTGCTCTGTTTATCCAGGCTTCTGGGAATGATAACCAGCTGAAGCACTATCAAGATGTCACTTTCATAATGAGGCATGATGTGGTAAGGCAGATGCTATTTTTCCTGCTGCGGTTCCCAGGGAGTCCTCAGAAAACAAGACATCAGCTCTGTGAAGCAATGTGCCCAAAGCTCCTTCATGGAATCACGGAGTAACAGACACCCTGAGAGAGGTTATCAGATATGTTTTCCCCTTCCGGCAGGATGACACCATCCATACGTCATGGTGTAGGAGACGGCTCATGGGCTCCAAGGCTCTAGGTCATTGTTTCTCTAGTGGTTTAGATCCTTACATCCTCAAAAGAACACATCACTCACATAAAGCAGTCGGATGAGGGCTATAATTAGTGGAATGAGTTAAATATTATAAGTGCATAGAAGAAACCACAACTAAGTTTGCCTGGACATGGTATGTCTGCACGATGGAAAATACAAGAAGGAATATGAAGAAATGTTCCAGAGAATTTAGGATTTTATTTCTTTATTTTTGAAGAATAAAGTTAAGGTTTCTTGGCAGAGAATGCCGAGGAGGACACTCCAGTTTCTCTCCAGCTTAAGCAGAAGCATGAGATGAGAACATCATGGAAGGTTGATGAGCACCCCCTTCAGTGAATGCTTGGAGGATAAAGAAGTGAAGGGGGCTTGGGGAGAGTGGATCCTAAATGATTCTCTGAGCTACAATGAAAATTTTTATAAGGATGTGGATTTTATCCTTAGCTACTCAAGTGTTTGAAAAAGGAGAGCAGACAGATAAGATTTATCACGTGAAAGATCATGTTGGCATGGCTTGGAAGAACTGGAGGCAGGCCAGAATACAGGCAGAGGGAGGCAGAAAGAGGCCTTTATCCACTCCCAGGTGGGAGGGGAAGATGGGTAAGACTGAGCCCTGGAATACAGTACAGTGGATGTAGAGAAGAGGCTAAAATTGATAAACACGCAGATGAGAGAGTTACCTTCTAGGAACTAACCTTGTTGGGAGTGAGAAGTGGATAGCAAGCTTGAAAAATGAGCAAAATTACTTGGGCAAGGTGAGGAGGAACAGCAAATCCAGGCCAATATTCTGGGTAGTGTAAATAGAGGAGAAAGAATAAGTCAACTAAGTATATTTAGAAGGGAAAGAATGGCTAAAGACCTGATATACAGTAATGAGAGCATTTTACGAGAGGAGAAAAGATCAACATTATCACATGATGCAGAGAGATTGGCTAGGATGAGAAATGAGTTCATTGACTTGTCATGGAAGAGATGAATAAAACAATATAAGTATATACATTGAGGAAACATTGGAATTTTTTCAAAAATATATGTAGGGGGTGTCTGGGAAGATGGCTCAGCACTTAAAGGTGCTCGCTTGCAAAACTTGCAGGCCTAGGTTCAATTCTCCAACACCTACATTGGCCAGATGCCAAAATGCCAAAAGAAGTGCAAGTATCTAGTATTCTTTTGCAGTGGCAAGAGGTCCTGGCACACGCGTGCGTGCGTGCGCGCACATGCACACACACACACACACACACACACACACACACAAATAAATATACATTTAATACTCTTGCATTCGCTTATTAAGGTGGAGAAAAGCTGAACTTTTTTTCAATGCTAAATCTGTCAAAGAGAATAAAGATATAAGAGAGAATGGATCCACTATCCTTTCCTCCACAAGACCTGCAGAATATTGGGCTCCACATTTTGATATGGACAGCAGTGGCAATTTAAAACATCATCAAAATAGGACTATTTAGAAAAAGAAGGAGTACAATGGAAGGGGTTGGAAGGGGCAAAAGAAGGCAATAGGAGTAGATTATAATCAATTTCATTATGTTCATATATGAAAATCATCAACAAAAATTAACACAAAAAGAGAGGGGATAGAGGTAATAACATTGCATGTTCCAGGTGAGGTTTGAAAAGTGTTGACTTCAGTGGTGTGAGGAAATGTGTGGTTTCCTCAGAGGGGAGGAAAGAGTATTGTCTCCTACCAGACCAAGTGATGGGATCGAGAGGACAGAAGGATATTGTCATGACTGGTGGTCAACTTCTTCTGAGAAACAGAAAGCAGTGTAACTCCCGCCAGTGAGTAGCTAGAGGGTGGCACTGAGCACCCGTAGGAGCATGGTGCTTTGTGACTCGGGGAGAGTTGGTCTTACACATCTCTGAATCTGTCGGCTTGCATGTCTAGAACATTTGTTCAGTATTTTTAGAGGAGTTGGCATTGCCCAGAATAGGGAATAGCATGCTCTAGTTCCTAGAATTACCAAAGCTAATCTAGATGGATATTTTAAATCAATTTTTTTAATTAATTAATTTATTTATTTGAGAGCAACAGACACAGAGAGAAAGACAGATAGAGGGAAAGAGAGAGAATGGGTGCGCCAGGGCTTCCAGCCTCTGCAAACGAACTCCAGATGCGTGCGCCCCCTTGTGCATCTGGCTAACGTGGGACCTGGGGAACCGAGCCTCGAACCGGGGTCCTTAGGCTTCACAGGCAAGCGCTTAACCGCTAAGCCATCTCTCCAGCCCTAGATGGACATTTTAAAAAGCTAAAGTTAATTTCTGCCTTCTTCTTGTCATGTATCTTCCTTTCTTCTCCAATTTTCTGACTTTTGATGTCTTTGCTGTTGGTTGTCGGTCCCTGCTGTTCATGTCAATCACCTTGGCCTTCACCTGCTGAGAGTGTCATGCTGTCAGGGTGTGGTGATGCATGCCAATAATCTCAGCCCTTGGGGGCTAAGGCAGGAAGATTGCTGTGGGTCAAAGGCCAGCATGGTGAGGAGTTCCAAGGCAGCTAGGGCTACATAGGAAGACCCTGTTTCAAAAAAAATCAAAATGAGGGGCTGGAGACATAGTTTTGAGTTTAACAAGCTTGCCTGCAAAGTCTAAGGACCCTGGTTCAATTCCTCAGGACCCATGTAAGCCAGATGCACAAGGTGGCTCATGTGCCAGGAGTTCATTTGCAGTGGCTGGAGGCCCTGGCTCTCTCTCTGTCTTTCTCTCTCTCTCTCATCTGCCTCCTTCTCTCTGTATCTCAAGTAAATAAATAAATAAATTAATTAATTAATTAATTAATTAATTTTTAAAATCAAAAAGAGCAATCTAGGCTGGAGAGATGGCTTAGCAGTTAAGGTGTTTGCCTGCAAAGTGAAAGGACCCCAATTCGATTCTCCAGGACCACGTAAGCCAGATGCTCAAGGGGGCACATGCATCTGGAGTTCATTTGCAGTGGCTGGAGGCCCTGGTGTGCCCATTCTCTCTCTCTCTCTCTCTCCCTTTCTCTCTCAAATAAATAAAATATATTTTAAAAAATAGTAATTCACATTCTCATCTGTTTTATTTTTTTTCTAAACCACAATCACTCTAATGTCAACAGTACATGAAGTTAGACTCTATTAATTCTACCTGTTTCAAAAGCAGAAGCCATGTTGTGGTAGTTTGAACAGATGGACCCGATAGATACAATAATTTATTAAAGTTCTTAATTTGGGTCTGCAACCACTTGGCTGGAGAAGGTGTCACTGTGGGTGGGATTCTAGGGTCCAGCCCTAAGGCAATTTGAATTCCAACCTAAAATATGCAAAATGCCTGAGTTCTGCCTGGTGTCCCTGGAATATGCTTGTTTGTGGTGCTGCTGGTGGATTGGAGTATTTCTCCCTCTGCCTGGACATGTGAAAGCCAGCCAGCTTCTTCTGCCATTATGCTTTACCAAATCTGTTAGCATCTGTAAGACTGAATGAACCCTTTTTGTCTCTCATTAACTGTGTCTGGTTTGGAGGTTCGTCCCAGCCACGTGAGGCCATCTGCTGCAGAACAGGTGCTAAAGAGTGGGAGCTGCTGACATGAATCTGAACACATGGATTTTTTTTTTTTTGTAACTTGTATGAAGGCATCTTCTGGTGGTAAAAACCAAGTTTTATCAACTATTCTGATGAGAGTAATGTGATGACCACATAAGCAAGGAGATCTGAGCTTGGATCCATAGCAGCTACATTTAGGTCAGGTAGGCATGGCAACCCACCTATTATCCCAGCACATGAGGGACTGAGACAAGGGATCTCTGCGGTGAGCTAGCTAGCTTAGACCAGCCAGACAGCAAGCTCTGGATTCATGGGAAAGACAGTGTCTCAATGCGCACGGTGGAAGAATGACTGAGGAGGGCACATGACGTCAACCTGTGGCCTCCACATGTACTCATGCAAATCTAGACATCATATATCCCCATGGGCACACACACCACCCCCAAGAAAGTGTGAAAAAAAGGAAAGAAAAAAAAATGAATGACACTGCCAATTGCCTTTAGGTCATGGTTTAAGAATCTAGAACAATATCTGGAAGCTTTCTCTGTACATGACTTTGCTTTGGCATCTCTGCCAATTGGATCAGCTACTTTTTCAAGGAGATACTCACCATCACCACTTTTTCTTTTCTAGGAAGCAGCTGAGCTTACCCATTATTTGGATGAGAAATGAAAACAAGTAAATAGTTGACAGACTGCCTTAATAAAAGTGCTCAGCAACTATGTATAGTATGAACATCCATGTCATAAAATACAAATTATACCCACCTCTTCCCTTCTCCACACTGACCCTTACACTATATGGCAAAACCCTTTATTAGCATCCATATTGGGCCAATGCTTCTTTTGTCATAAAATAGTCAAGGGAAATCTAACGTTTGAAATAATGATTCTTATTTCTTTCGAAGTAGAGAAGATAAATGAGAAGTAAAGTAGAAGAAAGTACAGGAAAAAGGTAGCCTTAAAACCAACAGCAACAAAAAAGAAGGTATCACCATGATATTTAGTGAGCCCTCAGAGCTGGTATACTTCAACTCACACTTGTATGGTATCAGTCTTTTTGCTGCCACGGGTCTTTCTTGAATGTGCTGAAAGTTTTTTGAATAATTCAGGATGATATGCTTGTATCTAGGAAACTGGTACCAGAGCTTATCATCTCTGGAATCAATAAATAGCTTTCCCTTTGTAACTAAAACATGATTTGATTGCTGTTACTCATTCTGACTGCCATGAATAAATTAGCAAGTGGCATCCTTCTTTTTCCTTTAGGAGTATTTGCTGCCAAAACAGGAAATCTGGATCTTTCCTTCAGTTGAGTCACATTACATTGCCTTTCTCTTAGCAACTTCATCTTTCATATTTTTCATGGGATCTATGGAAATGGAGAAATACTCAACTCTGATTTTGCCTGATGGATGCTAAGCCCTGTTTGGTTTAATTCTCTTCACGTCAGAGTTTCTTGCCTATCCTATCCCTCACTTGCTCATCTTCAAATTCATAAAAATTTTGCATCTAGGGTCTCAATCTTCTAATCTTTTCTGTCACAATTCACACACTCTTTAGAAAGAATAGACTCAGTAAAATAAAGAAAACTCCATCATTGCAAATTTTTAGCTTTTTAGTTCTGCTGGGCCCTTTGCCTCTTCCACTTCTTCTTTCTTATGTTTAATTTTTTCCTTCCCCCATTTCTCATAAACTATTGCTCAACAAAAGGTTATGTGACAACTGAGATTTTTGAAAGGAAGAAAAAAAAAGAAAGAAAGAAAATAACAGCCATGTACCTTAGTTCTGCTTTTAGGACAATATTTTCAAAAACACTTCTGAACTGAGACCACGTGTTGACGAAACAACCTCAGAGGATCTCTTTACAATATTGCAACATGTTTGGGATGGTCTGGATTTAGCTTTATGTGATCATCACCCTAAAATAGTTTATTTTCTTTTGCTAATAAAATTAGAGAATGCTGATAAAGTCAGCTGAAAGAGTCAAAAGAGGAAAGCTCATAAATCATATCATTCCACTAACTCACAAACCCACAAAAATGCATATTGGGAAACAGCAAAGTTTACAGGTCAAAAGTTGTGTGATGCAAAAGGATAGGAAGCTCCCATCCCTTCTTCTTCAGGCCAGGTGGAGGGCTTGAACTGTATCTCTAATCTTCAAACCAACTTGGGTAGTTCTAGTTCTCACAGACTTTTTTTTAATTCATCTTGGATGTAAAAGGAATTGAGGCAAAAGAAATCCCATTGTGTTCTTTACAAGCTAAAAGCAGGAGCCAAGTTAGGTCAAGAAGATACAGCTACTCCAATTTCCTCTTCTCCTTTCCCCTTTTCCTCTTCCTTCCTGCCTGCCTTCCCTTCCACTGATCTAAACCTGAGCAAAATTACTTCAACTTCCCCTTCTTTTCTTCATCATATCCTCTTTTCCCTCCTCTTCTTTGTCTTCCTTCTCTTCTCCTCGTCTACTTCTCCCTCTGTCTCTCCTTCTTTTGCTTCTTCTCTGGCCATTTATTTTGTTGATAAACTCCCCTCCTTCCTTCTTTGCTAACTGAAGCCACAGACTGAACTAGACCTTCCTGTCAAAGGTAGTATTCCTGGAGAAACACTTCCCCCTCATCGTTACAGCTCTATCTTTATGTTTAGGGGCATAGTGTGACTACATTATTTATTGTCAAATTTTAGGCCTTGTGAGAGGGAAAGGGAGGCCCTGATAACAATTATTCTGTGGAAGACTACACAGCTTTTGGCAACCTGGGATATACCCAATGCCACTTATGTCCAGGCATGCATTGGATGGACCCTGTGGTGCTGGCATGCTGCTGTTGAAACCTTGTCCAGTGCTTCTGGTGAGCCAACAAAGTTGCTTATCCAGGGACGCCTCTTCTAGTTTCCTCTCCATTTTCACTGTACTCAAATTTTCTCAGCAAATGTCTTGTTTCTCCAGGCAGGTGGGAAACACATTTAAAATATCTCTTTCTGAAAGGCATATGTTTAAAAGTCTGGAAGCTGGGATGGAGGGATGATTTAGCAGTTAAGGCATTTGCCTTCAAAGCCAAAGGACTTGGGTTTGATTCCCCAGGACCAACATTAGCCAGATGCACAAGGGGGTGCACATGTCTGAAGTTCATCTACAGTGGCTGGAGACCCTGGCATGCCCATTCTCTCTCCCTCCCTCCCTCTCTCTCTTTCCCTCCCTCCCTACGTCCCTCCCTCCCTCCCTCCCTTCCTCTCTCTCTCTCTCTCTCTCTTTCTCTCTCTCCCTCTTTCTCTGTCCAAAAAAACAAAAGCCTGGAAGCTAAAAGGACCAGACAAGTTCGTAAGTTTCTCCTGTTAGGTAAGGACAAAATGGAGTCACCAAGAACAACATGAGAGCGACAGAGACATAAGGAAGCAGGTCATCCACATTCCTCAAGAAACCACCCAGCCATTATCCCTTCCTTGCCTAAAAGTGCCCCAGGTCTAGGTTTCTTGCCCCCTTATACCTCAGGTCCCCTGGTCACTGTTCTGGTCTCACACCTTAGCTATTTCCCTTCGTCACCTTCCCCCAACTGAAGAACTCTACACGGCCCACGCTCTGTAATCTCCAAGTTGACTGTGCTCTGCTCTTAAGAGCCAGTCCTGGCAGCTCGTGTTTTCCCTGGATAAAAGCTTCCATCTTTGCCTCAGAGTGGTCTCTGTGGTCTTTCTCACTGCAGAACCTAACATCTCCCAGGCTGGCCTTCTTTGTTCTGTTACCTGCTCCTTCAGGGTCCTCACTGGTTTCTGCATTTGAGCACCTACATAGAAGTTCAAATGAAATAAGAACATAGATAAGTATGGTGAAACATATGGTTCTATGAAGAGGCTATAAAACTTATATGTACAGTTTAAAAGTAGAATTTGAAGATTTATTTTTATTTTATTTATTTATTATAGACAGGACCTCTAGCCACTGCAAATGAACTCCAGATGCATGTGCCCCCTTATGCATCTGGCTTACATGGGACCTGGAGAATCAAACCTGGATCCTTAGGCTTCACAGGCAAGTGTCTTAACTGCTAAGCCATCTCTCAGCCCTTAAAAGTAGAATTTCAGAAATGAAATGTTGCCAACATTCTCAACATTTTGGAACTACCCTCCTTACCTGTACATCTTGGCAGTCATGTCTTCTGCCTTTCCCCTGCCAGAGTTAGCTGTTCTCTTTAGTTTCCTATGCATTTTATGCTACAAGCCAGCATTGATATGTAGCTTTACTTGTGTGTATAACCTCAAATAATACCTCTCTGCTTTTTGGTGTCAGCTGCTACTTTTAAGTAATGAAGAAAGAGCACTCTCATTCTTTCTAGTATGAGAACAAACTGTTCTTTTTAGGGAAAAAGCTCATAAAATATCATGTGTTTTTCAATGACTTAGCCAAGGAGAACCATCAACACGTGTGTAAGAGGAGACATTAAGAGAAAACTCAGCACTAACATTCCACTTTTAGGACTCTTTGTTTTCTATTTCCTTCTATTTTGTCATCACAATCCAGCCTTCTGTTATTTGGAATTGACATGAACACCTAATGTTCTGAGGAAGTGGTGACTGATACGGGATTTCCAACATGGAGCAGGTTGGCACTCAGGGACTTTGTTAAGAGAAGTTACTAACTAACCTTGTGAGGCTTGTTGACAATGTGGCCCTCTAAACTCCTCTTGTCTTACCCTTTGTCCTGTCCAAGTGAACCAGGACCCTCACTTACATTTAACTTTTGGGACACATCCAAGCTCATCATTTCATGGGTTAAGCTTAAGATGGAACTTTAAAAACATTTCCTACCAAAGCAGTGCAATGGCAAAGAATAAAGTTATGTTGAAGAGTCTTTGAACATGAGTGGGCAGTAAGTAAATGTTTATTGATTCATATTAAAAAGTGTATTCTATATAATCTAACATATTTAAAAATTTTCCCTACTCTGACAAATAACAGTAAACTGAACACTTGCATGCCTGCCATCCAGTGTTAGAAATAGGATTTAATCTACTGTCTTGTGTTAACCTGAGAGATGGCTTTCCTTGTCCTCATCAGAGGTAAGTAATAATGTCCTGAATTTTATGTCAATCATTCCCCGGAAATCTTTATAGTTAAAATACATAGACATCTCTAAGAAAATATACTTTAACTTGGACTTTGGTGTGTGGGGGGATTTATAATATATGAACTCTTATACAGCCATATTTCCTCGAATTTGTTCCTTTTGGTCCAAACTGTACTTTAGGGCTGTGGAGAAGGCTCAGCAGGTAAGAGTAATTAGCATGCAGACATGAGGGCCTGGGTCACCCTGAGTTTGATTTTCCAGCATCCACATAAGGGGTTTGGCATTGCCATATGGCCGGTAACCTCAGTCATGTGGGACGTGGAAGCAGGAGAATCACTGGGGTTCACTGGTCAGACAGTCTGACTGAAAAAAATGTCAGTTCAGTGAAAGACTATGTCTCAAAGAATCAAGTGAATGAGTGAAGGAAGAAACGTTCTCCTTTGGCCTCTGCAGCTGCACACGTGCATGTGGATTGCATATGCACGCACACACACTGCACACAGACATGTGTGCACACACAGTACACAGACATGTGAAAACAATATCAACAATGGAAAACTGTGCTCGAGGAATTACTTCAAGTCAATGCTTAAAATCTACAGGTAATCTTCAATGTTGTATGCCATTCCTTTACATATATTTATTTATTCTGATATTTTTATAGATACCTGAATATTTGAACTGTAAGAGGGAGAGAGAGAAAACAGGAGCAGTGATAGGGTTTGGGGGTACTTTCCTCTTGGTGCATGGACTCACGATTCTTAGACTATAAACCTAGAATGAGGATTAGGTCATGTGAATATTCAAACTTCTAGGAAGTGCAAACATGTTTTCCAAGATTGTGGGACACATTTAAACTCCTATCCAATGTAGATGAGGGTAGTTGTAGCTCAATGCCATCTGACATGCGCTCATTTCTGGGGTTTCCAAGTTGGGGAATGGGAACTGAAGCCTCCATGACATGGCCCACTCACATTTCTCAGATGTTCGGAATTTCTAGCATGCGGGAGTCACTCGATCTCTTTCCTTGTCTTTGAAATTCCTTTTTGAGTCTTGCTGCCCATTTTCTCAGTAGGCTTTTTCTCCTTTCATTATAATTGGCTAGCGATCATTAAATAAGATAAGAATACACATAGACAAAAACATTATGTGAACTGAAAACAAATATGTGAGCTTTATTTACTTTCATGAATTACATATACTGTATTTCTTGCTTCATAATGATGTTTTGATGGACTCAATTGTATTCTCAGTTTTAAAATCATTGCAGTTTCTCTTCAGAGTTTTGTTCCTAGGTTTGTCCTACATTTTTCTTTGGGAACATATGATTTTTGACTTTCATATTTATGATTTTGAACTAAGGTTTTTTTTAAATTTATTTATTTGAGAGCAACAGACACAGAGAGAAAGACAGATAGAGGGAGAGAGAGAGAGAATGGGCGCGCCAGGGCTTCCAGCCTCTGCAAACGAACTCCAGATGCGTGCGCCCCCTTGTGCATCTGGCTAACGTGGGACCTGGGGAACCGAGCCTCGAACGGGGGTCCTTAGGCTTCACAGGCAAGCGCTTAACCGCTAAACCACCTCTCCAGCCCTGAACTAAGGTTTTATAATTAATTAACTCTCTGTGAAAAGGGTGTGTTAATTGCAGGTTTTAAATCTTGGATAGACCATATACTGAATCATTATTTTTCAAATATTCCCCTTGTCATAAATCAACCTTCAGTAGATCTGTGAATTTGTTCTGTGTTTTTAAAAATTTTTTGTTTATTTTCATTTATTTATTTGAGAGTGACAGAGAGAGAGAATATATGTGTGTGTGTATATATATATATATATATATATATATATATATATATATGGAGAGAGAGAGAGAGAGAGAGAGAGAGAGAGAGAGAGAGAGAGAGTTGGGGGGGGGGGGTGAATGGGCATGCCAGGGCTTCCAGCCACTGCAAACAAACCCCAGACATGTGTGCCCCCTTCTGCATCTGGCTAACGTGGATCCTGGAGAACTGAGCCTCAAACCTGGGTCCTTAGGCTTCACAGGCAAGCGCTTAACCACCAAGCCATCTCTCCATCCCTGTTTCTGTGTTTTTATTCAATTGCTTTGGTTTGTTTGTTTATTAATGTGTATTATCCCCTATCATGTTCTTAGCAAGTTAGTCACTATAGTTTTACAATAAGTTTTTAATACCTGTTAGGGCAGATGATTGGCACTTTTTATTTAGTCTTTTTTTTTTTTACTTAGGACATACTGGATGTCCCTTACTTTTAAAATCACCTTCTCATGTTCCATTAAAAACCATTTTCTTTTTTGAGTTGGTACTACAATGACATTATGACTTAGGTCATTTAAGGAGAATTGCTAACTTTATGATGTTAAATTTTATCCTAAATTTCATATTTTCTCCATTAATTGAGTCCTTTGATGATCTTCACTGATGTTTTATATTCTCTATGTGTATCTTTTATATCACTTGTCAGGTTTAATTTTATGTATGTGTTGTACTTTCCAAAATTTATTACTTTGTAAAAAGTATTTGGAAGATTCGTATCTCAATGTTTTTAAGTTTTAGAAAGATAATTGAGGGCTGGAGAGATTGATCAGTGTGTAAGGTGCTTGCCTGCAAAGTCTAAGGACCCAGATTTGACTCCTCAGTATCCAGGTAAATCCAGATGCACAAAGTGATACATGTGTCTGGAGTTCATTTGCAGTGGCTAGAGGCCCTGGTGTGCCAATTCTCTCTCTCCCTCTTTCTCTCTCTGTCTCTTTGCTTGCAAATAAATAAAATTATTTTTTCAGAAAAGATAGAAAGGTGATTGATTTTTTTTTCTAATTAACTGTTGCCAATTTGCATTATTAATTAATACAATTTTTGTTATTTTGGATTTTCCCTCTAAGCAAGATAATCTATCAGTAATTGGAGGCTTAGACAAGGAATGTCACTCAGTAGAGGCCACTTTGTCATCATGTGAGAAATCCTGGGTTCTATCCACAGCACTGAAAAAGCAGTTTTTTATCTTAATAATGATAGGCTGATTTATAAATTTATATTTTTCTTTGCTGGCTTAGGACTGCCACACTGTGACGATGCTGAGACTGTCACCTTACTTATCACGCTCAACATCTTAAACCAAAGAGGTAAATTTTTATTTTATTTTTTACTTTTTTAAACTTTTGATTGACAACTTCGCATACATAATATACCATGACCTTAATGTCCTCCTACCCTCTCTCTTTTATCCCTTCCCAAATCTCTCCTCCACTGAATCCCTTCTTCTTTCTAACTAGTCTCTCTTTTATTTTGATGTCATTAGTTGTTTTTTTTTTTTTTTGTCATTGTTGTTTGTTTGTTTTTCTTATTATGCAGGTCTTCTGCCAGGAGCATCAGCCACTGTGAGATCATGAATATCTAGGTCACTTGATGTCTGGGAAAGAGTATTGTAAGCACTATTCCCCTGCCTTTGGCTCTTATGTTTTTTTCTCCACCTCTTCCACAACGGTCCCTGAGCCTTAGAGAGGGTGATAGAAATGTCTCAGTGTTAAACACTCCACTGTCACTTCTCAGCACTTTGGGAGTTTTGAGTCTCCTCAGTGGTCACCACCATCTGAAAAGAGAAGCTTATCTAACCCAAAGTGTGAGTGGCATTAATATATGAATAATATGTGTAGTACTTAGATAGCAGTTTGGTGGGCCTAATGTATGCATTTAGCCAGACAACAAAAGTAGTTTACCCCCTAGGGATCATGAGCTTCCCAGTCATGGGCTTTTGACTGGGTTTCCAGTACCACGTATGAATTCCTTCATGTGGATCGGGCCTCCAGTCTAATTGGAAATCAGTTGTTTTCCCCCATAACAGACATGTCACTATTGTACCCGTTGTCCATCTGGCCTGACTGGCCAGCCATGAAGCTTTCAGCGTCCACTTTTAAAAGACTTAAATTTTCATTATTATGGATAATTTCTACTCTATAATCTTGTAGATAATCCTTTTCAAGCTAAAGACATTGTTTTTTCTGATTATATCCAGTTTTTATCATGAATGGCTTTTGAATTTTATGGGACACCTATCCTGAAAGTGTGGTTGTTATTTTATGGCTTAAATCTCTTCTTTCACCTATTAAAGTAATGAATTACAATAATCCTGACCTTTAATTTTCCCATTTTGTTCTGTTTTTAGCTGGGTTTTATATCAAGATCATGCAAGTCTCATAAAATATTCTGAGAAGTATTCCATCCTTTTCTGTTCTTGAAAAAGCTTATGCAATAAATGTGCAGTAGAATTCATGAGTCAGAAATCCTTTGGCATGATTATATACTTGTGAGAAGATTTTTAACTACAAATTCAAACTAAAAATTTTAAAATATGACTTTGACATATTGAGGATTTCTATTCCTTCCTGAGTTATTTTTGTGTTATATTTTCTAGCAATAATTATAACTCATTGGTTTACAACCTGATGGCCTGAAGTTATTCATAAGATTTTAAAATTTATTTTTAAATGTCTGTGATAAAACACTTGTCTTCTTTATTGTCTAATGCTCTTCGTTAAAATTCTTTCCCCTTTTTCCTTAGTAAATCTCAGCAGAACTTTATCTTCTCAAGCCACAAGTTTTAGACTTTTGAGATTTTATTTTGTGTTTTATCTATTTTAATACTTGTTTTATTATTCTTTTCATTTCTTACTTTGGGTTTATTTTGCTGTTCTTTTTCCATTATTTTTAGGTTAAGTGTTTGTCTCGTTTAATTTCAAGCCACTTGGATGTTTTCTTCAAGGGAAAAATTGCAAGCTAGGCTTTTTTTAAGAATTAATTTTTGGCACCCTACAATTTTTAAATACAGCATTTTTAACTCTAAAATATACTTTGAATAATTAGGTGGTTACCCTGGCACATTATTTATGTGATATGACAGTGTGCTGAGATCATTAGGGCATAGAGTATGGTTTTCATAATTTCTGTTTCTTCTCTTAGGTAAGATAACCCTCAAGCAAATCACTTCACAATTTCCTTTCTCTCCTTGTATGCATGTCTTAACAGGAAGATAAATAAAATTATCATGGTGAAACTGAAAATGCTCCTTCAGAGGGCCCATGGCCTTGTTGTACTTTGTCACCTTAAACGTGGAGAACATGTATTTTACATTAAGAAAAACCAAGAATGAGTGAGTTTTTTTCTACTAGGTTTAAGGATAGCATTTAGCCACAGAGTCCCTATGACTGAAATGATGGCCTCAAGTACCTGTGAACTTAGAAACACAGTAAAATCCAGTCATTGCAATAGGACCCCTGCATGGCCACTCCAGATCAGCCAGTCTTGGAGTATATCACGTGAGAACTGGACAGGAAGTACCCTGTTGCTGTCATTTATTCTGTCTCCCTGGAGAAAACAAGTCTCCAGTGGTGAATCAACAGACTTCATTAAATTGGCATTCATTGACTTGACAGTGTCAGCGTCCACTGAGGTTCACACCGTCCATGCCCTTCAAGACAGCGCTGGGATCATGTGTGTCACTAGGACGAGGGACTTGAAGGTAAGGCATGGGAACACCTCTGGAAAGCCAGTCCTCAGGTCCCTAAGTACCGCTGCCGAAGAGATGTGTGCCAGGAGGCTCCCATCACCAGGGCATCGTGAGCAGTGCCTTGATGGACCAGCCTCATTCAAGGTGCTGGGTAGACCGGGTCTGGCCAGTCACGGGCGGCCCGGGGCTGCACAGGCTGGGATGGACTGTGGCGGCCCGGGGCGCAGAGCTTCCCCGCACGGCACGTGAGCAGCCTGGGCGTGCACCGTCAGCGCTCCAGCATCCTTGAGTTCCCTGGCACCAGCCGTCTAGTCTTTGCGCACCGCAGAGGAATCAAAGAATTCCAGAGCGAGGCCTGGAATGCCTGGCTGCCTCCCAGCTTTCTTGAGAAGAAACAAATTCCATTGTTGTCTCCCGCTTCTTTCCACGCCCTCGGAGCCGGCGCTTACTGTACCAGCACCTCCATCGGTGCAGGGAGATGGGGCCACCCAGGAAACGTGGGGGTCTCGCAGCGGAGACCGCAGGGCTCCACGCACTGGCCCCCCGTGGCGGGCCGAGCGTCCGTGACTCTCTCCACGCCCCGCTGCGCCCCGGGCGCCCCGTGCCAGCGACTCTTTGAACCCATCCCAAGCTTGTGTCAGGAAGGCCCGTGATGGATCCTCGGCTCCGTCCTGGAAGAGGGCTGGAAGATCGCACCTTTAAGCGCATGGGTCAGTAAACAATACAGCATGTACTCGGCTTCATAAACACGCCGCTTGTTACAAAGGCCATTGCAAACCCAGTGAGATAGGACTTGACCTTAAAAGCTATAGACATTCTAGCCGAGCACAGACGGTTTCATAAAGTACGATCACTTCCGGGAATTCTTGGGCCAGTGCGGTCGGAGCCGTGCAAATCCTGTTTTTTCCCTGCATTGTTTCCTGCATGTGAATATCATCAGTCTAGCAGGTCTGTCACCATGGCACTTGTAAATAGCAGAGGGCCGACTTCAGATAAAGGCATACAGTTTTAAGAAGACTTTTTTTCGTTAGACAAGCTCAAATCAAACCTTACAAGGCCCTGTGTGAACAGCAGAATTGACAAATTTTCAGCCTCCACATACTTCCATATCCTAAAATGCTATTAAATCACTCAAAGAAGCAAAGTGAACCGGTGATACTGGGGCTGAAGGGGAGGTGACTTGTTTTCCTTGGTTGTAATGTAAATTTCCAGACCAAATCCATAGAGGGCAGTCAGTTGGACACTGACCAGAAACAAAAAGGTTTCCTCCCAAAGTAGATTTCTTTTCCCACTGACCAGTCAGTTCGAGAGACGGAGCGTGCGACTGTTCCTTGCAAGCCAGTTTAAAAGTAGCAATCTTCAGGAATGTGGTCTGACTTGGCTAGTTTTATGCCTTGAGATAGTAAAGAGAAAGACATGGTTAAAAAACAGGGAGGGTTGGAGGGATGGTTTAGCGGTTAAGGCACTTGGCTGCAAAGCCCAAGGACCCAGGTTGGATTCCCCAGGACCCATGTAAGCCAGATGCACAAGGTGACGCATCCATCTGGAGTTTGCAGCAGCTGGAGGCCCTGGCACACCCATTCTCTCCCTCTCTCTCTGTAAATAAATAAATAAAAATAAAATATGTTTTAAAAAGGGCTGGGTGTGGTGGCACAGGCCTTTAAGCACTTGGGAGGCAGAGGTTCAAGGATCACCATGAGTTCGAGGCCACCCTGAGACTACATAGTGAATTCCACTCAGCCTGAGCTAGAGTGAGACACTACCTTGAAAAAAAAAAAAGTACAAAACTTAAAAAAAAAAAAAAAGACTTAAAACATGGTAAATAATAGAGGAAGGATAGTTTGCAATGGCATTGTAACAAGACAGCATGTTAACTGAAGCCCAGAACTTGCATTGCATACCAGCCCATGTGCCTTAAAGGGGTCATAGTCTAATTCAGTCCCAGGATGGAAGCAGGAGGCAGGCAGGAGGCGCCTGAGTTTGATGTCGAATTCAATCACTCCACAATCCCACCCCATCTTTGTAGCTCCTAAGCTAGCCATGACTGTCAAGACCCCTGTGTGTCTCCTCTCCTCCTGACTGAGGTTGGTCTGAGCTTGCAATGGCCTTGTTACAAGACCAGCATGTTTCTGAAGCCGAGTGCATGCTGTGTTGTTTATCAGCTCATGCACGGTGAAGGTACACACCAATACAATCTGCTTCCAAGGTGTAACAGAGAACCAGTCACAGGCTTTGTCTGTTTTGGGGACAAGGCTTTAGGCTGGCCTTAAACTCACTGTGTAGTCCAGGTGAACCTCAAACTCAGAATCTTCTGTCCTCTGTCTTCTGAGTGTTGTAATTATGGATGTGTGCTACTATAGGTGGCAATACTTGGGTTATTTTTTAAATATTATTTATTTGCAAGCAGAAGGAGAGAAAGAGAATGGGCACACCAGGGTCTCTTACCACTGCAAACAAATTCCAGGTTCATATACCACTTTGTGAATCCAGCTTTACATGAATGGGTACTGGGGATTTGAACCTCTGGCCATCAGGCTTTGCAAACAAGTGCCTTTAATTGATGATCCATCTCTCCAGCTCCAATACTTGGTTTCTTTATGTGAGGCAAATAACCCCTAATTGATTTACAGCAATAAAATAACATTCTTGTTCTTCAAGCTTTGTTACAATAGAAGAGAAAATGTGGTTGTCAATCCATGTGTTTAGCCATTTCCTTTGTAAGATGTATAGAACCCTGATTCCAACCCTCGAAGAAGCTGTATTCTCTTGGATGAATACAGGAGGTCCCGCACCTCACACATTAGACAGCAGAGAGCACATCTTGCAGGCTAACGGTGCTTGCTGGTTTTCTTGCTTGCATCCTCATTAACAGCACCCTGCAGCTGTCCTTCTGGGAAGCATGAGTAACTTCTTCAAGAGCCAAAGGGAGGCACATAGGTCTCTGGAACTAAGTTTGGCTTTATTTGCTTTACAGAAGTCATTTACAGACACAGTCAGGGAGATAACACATCTCCTTTTCATGAGGATCCCTAGGGAACACAGGCATACAATGTCACTTCATCCACACAAACAATACCTCACAGAGGACTCCTTCTACCATAATAAACAACCCACGTCACTGCGTCCTTGACACTGACAATGCTTTTTCAAGTTAGATCAAAAAGGGGCTTGTTTTCTTGTCTTTTTTTTTTTTTTTTTTTAATCTTGGTGTCTGTCTGAGCAGGGTAAAAAGCCCTAAACAGATACTTGATGCAATAGAGCTATTAGTTTGTTGATCAAAATGGATTGTTCTTTTGCTATATAGAGGACATTTCTCCTGGAGAGTTCAAGGTGGAAACTATTTTAGGTCTTGGATCTCATACTGTTGTATCAATTGCAGCTTATATTACTTTCCCTCTGGTGATTTTACTAAGCCTGGTAGAATTCAGACCAGTCCAATAAAGTGAAATTTCAAATTTTAAATTATCACTGGATATCCTTTTGAGTATAGTCTGAGTTATTAGCTATAATTAATGATTAACTCATGATTAACTATATATAGGATTGTGGATTGGCTCTTTAGGAAGGTTTGATTTATTGTATTTTTGTTTGTTTTCCTAAGAGGAACAGTGACTATCTTATAATTAAATGGAAACCAGTTAAACACTGTATTTTCACTTGAATTTTTTTCACTTGAAAGCAAGGATTCATTTGTGTCCTGGGGAAAATTATTATGACTTCCATTTTACTATGCCTCAAACATGGTAAGCCAGCACTCTAGCAAAGAGGCACATTACCAGCCAAAAAAATTTGTATCTTAGGTTCTACTATTCCATTGCTCTAAATTAGACATTACTGGCCTCCTATGCAGAAACCCAATATGCAAGAATTTAACCACATTGGAAGCCAGACACTGAGAAAGGACACTGGAGAAAGAAAGCCCTGTGGAAATTACATCTTTGTGACCAAACTGGCCATTTCTTTCCTGGTTCTGACTCGAGTACTTCTACCTACTTATAACAGCTTTGTCCAGTTCCTTGGGATTTCTCCATTTTCTTTTGAACACTTATATCTCATGTCAATGCAAAGCAATGGAGTTTAAGGTGAAATATTAGGGAAATAACCAGCTATTTCTAGAAATTAGCAGCCTAACTCTATCACTATTTTAAAAATTGGTTTTGGAAAATCTATTGTGATGGTTAATCTTGTCAGCTTGATAGGATTTAAAATCACCTGGGAGCTGGAAAGATGGCTTAGTTGTTAAGGCGCATGCCAGTGAAGCCTAAGAACCCAGGTTCAATTCTTCAGGTCCCACATAAGCCAGATGACAATGGTGGCACATGCATCTGGAGTTCCTTTGCAGTGGCTAAAGGCCCTGGCTTGCCCATTCTCTCTCTCCCTCTCTCTGTCTCAAATGAATAAATAAATAAATAAAAATAAAGCCACCCTGGAGACAGCATTGTGTAAGGGAGTTTCTAGGGTAGGGTAACTGGGGCGATAAGACCCCTCAGAATGTTAGTGGCACCATCCTATGGGATAGAGTCCCAGACAGGATGAAAAGGAAAAAGCAAGTGGGACGCCAGCATCCATCTCTCTGCGCTTCCTGACTGCAGATGCATTGTGTGTAACTAACCACATCACACTCCTGCCTTCCCTGCTAGGAAGGACCGTATACTTAAACTGCGAGCTAAATCAACCTTTCCTTCCCTAAGTCGCCTTGGTCAGATATTTTGTCACAGCAAGGTGAGAAGTAACTGATATATCTATGGCAATGTTTTCTCTACTTACGTGCCATTTTATATGCAGAAAGAAACAAAGACTTGCTAAATACTAAAAATTTTAAATTTATACACAATCATAAACCTATTACTTTCAGCTTGAATTGAATGTGTGTCCTTATATATGTGCATATATATATATATATATATATATGTATATATATATATATATATATGTGTGTGTGTGTGTATATATATATATATATATATATGTATATATAATTTATTTGAGAGAGAGAAAGGCAGAGAGAGAGAGAAAGACAGAGAGAGAGAGGGAGAGAATGGGCATGGCAGAGCCTCCAGCCACTGCGAACGATTTCCAGATGCATGCACCCCCTTGTGCATTGGGCGTATATGGGTCCTGGAGAGTCGAACCAGGATCCTTCGGCTTTGCAGGCAAACACCTTAACTGCTAAGAAATCTCTCAAGCCCATGAGTGTTTTTTGTTTTTTTTTTTTTAATTTAGGAGCAAACAATATTCTCTGAGTAGTCCCTTTTGACATTCATTGTCAACTCGTTTACCAAAAGTTTTTTTTTTTGTTTTTGTTACCCACTTCAATAATATTGTATAAGAAAAATAATTGAGATGTATCTCTAAACAACAGGGACCTTAACTGTTTGGGAAAGGGCTTAGGGCATAAAACCACATGTGACTAGTATACACATTTGAAAAGACAATCCCCCAAATATAGGTGTATAAAATGCTAATGAAGATCCTCTTTGAAAAGCAATAGACTTGAATGCACATTCAGACCATACGTCACTAAGGTCTACTCACACTCCCGTGTCAGAACACTGTGGCCCTGCAGTAGCTTTATTGATCCATTTGTGTGTGTTTTATATGGAATCCTGCAGTAGCTTTATTGATCCGTTTGTGTGTGTGTGTGTGTGTTTTATATGGAATCCCCAAGATGCTCACAGAAGCAGTGACAACTCGGCTTAAGTGTGTGCTTTTACCTCTGGTTTGATTACTGGCCATTGGAGCTTCTTAAAATTTTCTGGAAACAACATTTGCTCCATTTAAAGGAAGATGAATAGCATGTCACAAGCAAAATGTGTCTGGATAAGATCTGGGGGAGTTTTCAAATACACTAAATACACTATCCCACAAAAGGCCAAAATAGCAGATATCCTGAGTCAACAGTTGGAAATACTTCATTGGTGACATGGTTTGGAAAGATCCACTTGCTCCAGCTGTGGTCCTGACCCACGACAGTTAGAAGCGCACAAATGCAGACGTTACTCCAACCCTCCGTACACACCACTCTTGCATCATCCACAGTTTCCTGTGGAAATTGATTTAACCTCAGAGACGAACTATACTTCTTTTTTAAAATTTGTTTGTATTTCCTGAATATTGTGACTCTTCATTTTCCCTCAAGGAGTCAATGTTTTTTATTTATTTATTTATTTTAATTTGAGAGAGAGGCTAGGCATGCCGGGGCCTCAGCCACTAATCAAACTCCAAACACTTGCTCCACCTAGTGGCCATGTGCAACATGGTGCTTACCTCACCTTTGTGCATCTGGCTTATGTGGGATTTAGAGAGTCAAACATGGGTCCCCAGGCTTGGCTGAAGTCCCTTAACTGCTAAGCTGTCTCTCCAGCCCCATAACCATACTTCTTGAAGGAAGCAACCTTGAAGGAATACCTCTAATACTATACTAAAGACAAAAAATTGTTAGCTTACTCCACACCTTGGATC
Source organism: Jaculus jaculus (assembly GCF_020740685.1). Classification (NCBI taxonomy): domain Eukaryota; kingdom Metazoa; phylum Chordata; class Mammalia; order Rodentia; family Dipodidae; genus Jaculus; species Jaculus jaculus. Next base: position 57,820,881 of record NC_059118.1, read on the forward strand.
AACTCAGCCGACACAAAAGCAGAATCTTTCCAATGGCTATAAATTCTGGCAATTCCTGTCAGATTGTCCTGCCTTGCATTGATTCTTTCCAAGAGGTTGACAGCCAAGAGATGACCATAATTTTTTTGTTGCTGTTGTTCAAGAAAAGTCAGGTCCATTTGAAAATCTTAGATTGGATACATCCCCATTGTTATAGTTTAAGAAGAATGGCTTGGAAAGAGGGTGGATTATCCATTATCCCTACCTCACTCTCATTTTTTTTGTTTAATTTTTTTTTTAATTTTAATTTTAATTTATTTATTTATTTGAGAGCGACAGACACAGAGAGAAAGACAGATAGAGGGAGAGAGAGAGAATGGGCGCGCCAGAGCTTCCAGCCTCTGCAAACGAACTCCAGACGCGTGCACCCCCTTGTTCATCTGGCTAACGTGGGACCTGGGGAACCGAGCCTCGAACTGGGGTCCTTAGGCTTCACAGGCAAGCGCTTAACCGCTAAGCCATCTCTCCAGCCCCTCACTCTCATTTTTACTTAAGGATTTTACCTTATGGGTGTTGAGAAAAAAACATTTTTACAACATCAAAGGGTAAAATGACATTCACTGGATATGTTAGAATTTGGAAAGTTATTGGGACCAGAAAAGGCAGGTACAAATTATGATTCTGGGGTCTTGAATGAAAAAAAAGGGATACTTGCACATCTTTAAGATTCATAGCTCCCGAAATAGAAGCACAGTTGAATAAGGGATGAGTCGTCAAGATCATGATTAGGGTTACCATGATGAAGGGCCTGTAAATTAGGTGGTGATTCATAAAAGACCGATATTCCACAAGGTAGCTCATAACTTAACTCATAAGCAGACTGGAATGAGATCATTGAAACTGGGACAACCGAAGGATTATGAACAGCATGGTGTTTCATCTTGTCTTCTGAAAAGCTTTAGGTATCACACATTTTTTCTATAAGAATAAGAAATAATTGTGACTCATTTCCGAATCCCCTGGTCATTTCAAATAAAAGTAGAAGTCAAAGGAGTCCTTACAATGGCAGGATGACTATGTCTATTTTGCATAGTTTCATTAAAATAATTAAAATTTGTAGTCTGAAAAATTGTACCTGGACTTACTAATTTTCTTTTTTTTTAAGTATTTTATTTATTTATCTGATAGAGAGAAAGAGGAAGAGAAAGAGAGAGAGAGAGAGAGAGAGAGAGAGAGAGAGAGAAGGAATGGGAGTGCCAGGGCCTCCAGCCACTGCAAATGGGATGCATGTGCCACCACGTGCATCTGGCTTACATGGGTCCTGGGGAATTGAACCTAGGTCCTTTGGCTTTGCAGGCAAATGCCTTAACCACTAAGCCATTTCCCCAGCCCAAATTTTGTGTTCTTTTTCATTAAACTCTACTTGGAATGAGAGAAAACAAATACCATTGCAAAGTGATGAACTGGATTTCATCTTGGCTGAGTCAAGCATGGGCAATGGTGGCTCACATTCTTGCCCGTGAGCCTGGACTGGTTGAGTCATTGAAAATAAGCAGCACCAGGAGGCTCTGCACTGGTGGACTGCATACTCAAAGCTGTTAAAGGATTAAAAGCTAGAAAATATACTTTGGGTTACCAGGGAGAGGAGCACACTTCAAAATGCCTAGACATGCATTTAAAAAGTGAAGTCTTCAAGCTCCTTAGCGAAGTTAACTCTCTTATTGGTGAGCAATCAAAGTTGTTGGATAGCACTGAGTAGTTTTTCTTGAATGACAAATTATTCTGGCTCCTGGATTAATAGAGAGAGAGTAAGAAAAGCCCTTAGGATACAGTACTGGGCTCAAAAGGCAAACTACAGTTAAGGCAATTAATCTAGATCTTCTTGACTTAGGTTCTCTATTTCTGATAATTTTGCCACTTTTACTCAATAGAAGTCTTGGAGATTTGTGACATATGACTTGGGTTATATTTTAAATGTTTTTTGCATGTGTATGTATGCATAAAGCATGTGTTTATGTATGTTCCTTTTGTGTTTGACCATGCATGTACATGATGGTACATGTGCATGTTCTGCACGTGTGTGTGTGTGTGTGTGTGTGTGTGTGTGTGTGTGTAGAAGCCAGAAGTCCACACCAGGGGTCCTCCTCAGTTGCCCTACATCTTAGTTTTTGAGACAGAGCCTCTTGTTGAACTTGGAGATTACTGATTCAGCAGCATACCTTGGGATTTGTCTATCCTTGCCTCCTAGCACTGGGATTATAGCTGCATACCACCTTGAATGGCCATTATGTAGGGGCTGGGCATCCAAACTCAGCTCTTTATACCTGCATAGTAGTAAGCACATTGTCCAGTGTGCTATTTTGCCAGCCTGTGTAGCCCAGGTTGGCCTCAAACTCTTGGGCTTAAGTGGTAACCCTGCCTCAGCCTCCTGAGTAGCTGAAATTAGAGGCATGTGCTACATTTTAGGAATTAAAAATCAAATGTCAGCCATTTTTTAAGCATTTAGTTCTTAGCAAAAAAAAAAAAAAAAAAAAAAAAAACAACCTAAAGAATGTAATTAGTTTCCAAAGAGTTCACTTCACATTCATTCAGTTCCTTTTAAAGTCACTTCTTTTTAAATTTTTTTGTTTATTTATTTATTTGAGAGAGATTGACAGAGAGAGAAAGAGGCAGAGAGAAAGACAGAGAATGGTTGTGCCAATGAACTCCAGATGGCTTAAAGGCAGTTATACCTAGTGATGACACATTCTCCCAGTGCTCCTGAGGAAGGAGACTATGACATGTTTGCTTTCAAGAAATAATGCAACCTACTCAGTTTATTATTCTTAAATTAGGGACATGTTTTACATTATCATAGAAATAGGTTTGATGAAGCAGGGCAGTTATCTTAGTTGGTAAAATGCTTGCCTTATAAACATAAGGACGTGAGTTCTATCTCTGGACCTATGTGAAAGGCTGGGCATGGTGCGTTGCTGGGGAGGAGGAGATAGAAGGATCCCTGAGAATCACTGGCCAGACAGTGTGACCTAAGTGGCGGGTTCCAGGCTAAAGTACCACCCTGTCTCACAAAGAGTAGACAGTACCTGAGGAAGGACAAACAACGCTGGCCCTTGGCATTCACACACATGCTCATACATGCGCATCCCGCCACATGTGCTTGCGCGCACACATACACAGAGTAGGTATGACTTCATTCTATTTCTAATGAGTCCATTTTCCACACAGAAGCAATGAAAAGCAGCCTCGAGCCTGCAGGAAAGCCCTATGTTATTCTGTCTCTTGTTACTATCAAACATACAGTATCTTGTTACCTTAAGGAAATTACAAAGCTACTTCCTTCTTCTTTGTCTCCAGGCATGAGAAGAAATTCACTACTGGTATATAACGATGAATAGTTTTTAAAAATTTTTGAACCCTCATGTTCAAGGCAAAGCAATAAAACAGAACAAAAGAAAAAAATTGAAAGCCCTAGTAACATTGCAGTTCATAAAGTGTGAGTTAGGGTCTGTAATCTGCCCTTAGGCAAGGGGCAGAGGAGAAGAGTCTGGGAGATTCAAAACCAAGTCAGACTCACCTGGAAGGAGCAAGGGCTCCTTGCACATTCCTGCAAGTCACTGGAGCTGCCCAGCAGATTAAATCTGTGTGTTCTAGGTCATTGCCCATAGCCGCAAGCCATTGCCTGCTTCGTTCATTGAAAACATCAATGCCCGGGAGGCAGGCCCAAGGACATCAGGGAGGGACAGTGGTTTTCAGTCTTCCTGAAGCCACACATGTACCTAAGACGGACCACAGTCTGGAAGCCAACTCTGAAAGATGTTCAACAGGAGCTGAAGGGAAAAGTAGAAAGAGGGAAGCTTAGGAAACAAGTGGAAGAGATAAATAATAGAGCATCCAGTTGTCGGGAATGAACCCCATTTACACCCTAGACTCCTAAATTCTGCTCATTCAAGTGTCACCGTTCCTGGTAGCGAAGAGTGCCTCTACTCATGTGGAAGAGGGTCTCAGTGTCTCCAGGTGTTTTCCTGATTTGGGCACCTGCAGAAAGGGGATGGATAAGTAGAAAGCAGGTACATTCTCCCTAGAAGTGAGAGGGTTTGTTTCAATGAGACAAGAAGCTCTGGGAAGTTCTTGTTCCTGAGAGTTTCATGTCGAACAGGTACACTTGACCCATGGCACTGGTCCGGCCATTCCCAAGGGAAAAAGAGACACAGCACAAACAGACGTGTTGTTAACTTGAACTTAATAAAAACAAAGTGGGTGAGGAGCTCAGCCAAGGTCAGCCATCTCAATCGTGGGAGTCTGAAACAGGCCAGCCAGCCTGATGATGATCATGACTCATCTGCTGAAAGATGTCTGTGATGGACAATGGGAGAGGAGGTACGTGGCGGGAGAAGTACACGGTCCATCCGCAGAAGGTTTCGGAGTCTGAATCTCTCTCCATATGGGGCAGTAGGTAAGAATTCGCTCAGTACAGTCAGCCAATCAGTGCAGGCAACATTTAGCTCAGCTTAAGTTCAGACCGCTTATCTGTACATCTCCGTCTCTATCCCTATTTCTCTCTCTACCTCTCTCTCTATATATAATCACCTATTTCTATATTATCTTTCTATATCCATATCTATATCATCTATATCTATATCGATCTGTCTATGGTGTGTGTGTATGTGTGGCGTATGCACAGGTATGTGCAGAGGGCACTCACATGTGCAGAGGCCAGAGGAGAATGTCAGGTATCCTTCCTCTATCTTCCTCTGCTGTTCAGCTGCTTATTTCCTTGAGCTGGAATCTCCCCTTCAACCCAGAGCTGTGAGCCCAACTGATTCTCCCATTTTCCCTTCCCTGCCCCTGCCAACTATGGTTACAGACCTGCATGGCCACACCCAGCTGTTTACATGGATGCTAGGAATTCAAACCTTGGAGGTCCCAAGCCTTCAGGCTTGAGCAGCCTGTGAGCAGTCTTACTCACAGACATCTTCACAGCCCAGATCTTGAGCTGGAGATAGAGCTCAGTGTAAAGACCTTGCTTAAGCATGCATGTGACCCCTGGATTCAATCTCCACTGCTACTGTTCTCTCTTAAAATAAATAAAATCTATATTTTTGAAATTATTTTCCAGATAGGAAATAAATTTTTAAAGTAAGCATACATACCTTTACCCTATTTTTATTTTTTTATAATCTAACTTTTATCCAACCTATTTATTTAGTTGTTTTTATTTTATTATTTTAATATTATTTTATTTTGTTTATTTGAGAGAGAGAGAGAGAGAGAAAGAAGGCAAGAGAGAGAGAGAGAGAGAGACAGACAGAGAGAGAATGGGTGTGCCAGGACCTTCAGCCACTGCAAACGAACTCCAGATGCATGTGCCACCTTGTGCATCTGGCTTATGTGGGACCTCGGGAATCAAACCGGGGTCCTTTGGCTTTGCAGGCAAATGCCTTAACTGCTAAGGTATCTTCTCCATCCATATTTAGTATTTTGTTTTAAATATAGTCCTGCTGATGAAACCTAAGGCTTTGTTTAAGCTAGGCAAGCACTGTACCACTGAATTATATCCCCAGCCCACTTTTTACTTTTTTTTTTGAAACAAGGTTTTACTAACTTGCCCAGGCAGGCCTTAAACTTGTAATCCTCCTGTCTCAGCCTTCTGAGTAGATGGAATTATAAGCTTGGCCTGGGGTTTGTTGACTAGTCAGGCTAGCTACTTGGTGAGTTCCAGTCCCATGAGATGCACTGTCTCAAAATAAAGGTGAACAGCACTTAAGGAACACCACCCGGAGTTGTCCTCTGGCCTCCGCATGCATGCACAAACAAGTGTGGCCACACACACGTACCGACATGCACACACACATATTTAAAAGATTGAAGCGGGCTGGAGAGATGGCTTAGCTGTTAAGCGCTCGCCTGTGAAGCCTAAGGACCCCGGTTCGAGGCTCGGTTCCCCAGGTCCCACGTTAGCCAGATGCACAAGGGGGCGCATGTGTCTGGAGTTCGTTTGCAGAGGCTGGAAGCCCTGGCGCGCCCATTCTCTCTCTCTCCCTCTATCTGTCTTTCTCTCTGTCTCTGTCGCTCTCAAATAAATAAATAAAAATATTAAAAAAAAAAAAAGATTGAAGCATTATGGGCATGTGAATGTCTTCTTTATGGTGTGTTTCCTGATCTTTTCTGCATAGAAAATTGCCATTAATGGTGATTTGAGCCCTTTATTTCTACTTATGATATCCTCGTACAACCTAGCTGTACACACACTTATCATAACAATTTCCTCCATCACTTAACAATGTGACACATACGAAAAATACATCACAATTTAATGATTGTATGACCATCCTAGGATCTACTTAACACAAATTAATATAGGTCAAATATCTACTAAAAATAAAAATTTAAAAGGACCCTCATGGTATATGTGGCTGGTCATTGACCAAAACATAACTGTGCAACACATGACTGTATATATAAATTTACACCATCATATATGCATAGCTATGTACACATTCACATACATATGCAATTAGACATATTTATTTAACCAGAAGAAGTGCATAATTCCTAATATTCAAGAGATAAATGAAAATTACTGTAGTATTTTCTTATTTTAGGATCATTGTAACACCTTGAAATAATGAATAAATAATATAATCAGACATGTTTTCAAGGGCACTGCTTTTCATTCCCCTTTCAATAATAAAAGATTATCAGGGCTAAGACCCTGTTAGCAAATCGTAGTTATTTCTCTTTATTTCTGTGTTGCATGTACTGCTGAAGAAGTAGCAAACCTTTGGGAAATTGACTAGAATATTCTCTAAAATTCTCAAAATTGCTAATTCATTTTGAGAATTCCACAAGCATGAGTTTTTATACAACTTAGAAGTTACAAAGATTAATGAGATAAGTATTTCAGTTTTATCTTCAACTTTATAAGTGGAAAGTTACCCACCCATAATAAGTGAAATAGTGCAGGATTCGATAGGTTGGTAGGCATTTTTTTCCATAAAGAGAGTCACTATATCAGATTTAAAAGCAAACAAACAAACAAACAAACAAAACTTTAGGTCTTCTTCCCTGTCCTAGATCATCTAGCATACCAAATCTAAATTTAGCAACAAAATATCAAAGCATGATTTCACCAACCAACCAGATTCCTAACTTATAAACACTTTCCTCTGGGGGCAATAGAATAATAACTGGATTCATTCATACACTTAAAAATTTTAATTTTTCTGGAAGTAATCTACCACCAGCCATTAGGAATTCAACAACTTTGTAGTACAAATTCTTCCCAGAAAAAGCAAAAAAAAAAAAAAAGCCAATATTTCAAAAGATATAAAGATATAATATAGCTATTGACTGAGGCTATCCTAAAACAGAAGATAAAAGAAAACTTTCCAAATATGAACTTCAAAATCAATTTCTAGCCCATGCCTGTGTCAAAACATGTTATTTTCCTTTCTCTCTCTCTCTCTCTCTCTCTTTCTCTCTCTCTCTCTCTCTCTCTCTCTCTCTCTCTCTCTCTCTCTCTGTGTGTGTGTGTGTGTGTGCAAAAGAGAGAAGAGAAAAAGAATATGTGTCAAAAGAGCAAAAGGGCAAAAGGACATATTTTTTTACCTTTACCTCATTGTACTTTTATGCTACTGATATTGATGGTGGCCATATTCATGTTTTCAGCAAATCATTTCTGAGTTCCTATGTGTGTGTGTATATATATTGTTTTTTCAAGGTAGGGTCTCACTCTAGCCCAGGCTGACCTGGAATTCACTATGGAGTCTCAGAGTGGCCTCGAATTCACTGCAATCCTCCTACCTCTGCCTCCCGAGTGCTGGGATTAAAGGCGTGCGCCACCACTCCTGGTCTTTGTATATATTTTAAGGCCAGTTGCACCTACCTTCATTTGAAAGTGTCCCAGGTATTGCACATGTCAAACCTAATATTACTGAATTCTTGATTTATGTTCCACTTGCCCACCCTATAAATCTTCTTGGGCTAACACTAAATCTTCTGTCCACTTGCTCAACTACAGAACATAGACCTAACTTCCCTTACATCTCAAATATCAATGTACCAGCAAACCTTTCTTTAATTTTAATTCTAAATTGATCTCAATCTATCTTTTTCTAGTCTAGTCTAAACTACTGATCTTTGCATAGAATGTTAAAAGAGCTTCTTGCAGCATGCTGTTATTTTCCAACCTGAGAGGGCTTAAACTCCATGGGAGCCTCTCATTTTCCCTTGAAGGAAACCCCCTCATCATAAAGTGGCTGATTAGTGTCATCATCTGCTCTTACTTGCTGAGGACAGCCATGTGTATGTAGCTCAGTGTGCCATGGTGACGCCTCCCTTTCACTCCCAAAGCAATCTGTTTGGCTGGCAAGATACAGTGATGTCACTGATAAGGTTCCATATGCTTTGGCATCTGTCTGCTCTTCAATATAAATTTAAGGCAAGCCATTCTTCCCCTTGTTCACCCCAACCACCCTATCACCTGTCACATACTCCAACACAAGGTCTTTCCTACATCATAAATTCCATACCTGCTCTTTCTTCCATTCTACATCTGGCTATTCCATTTATCTTTTCCTTTTCTTTTTAAAAATTATATATTTGTTTAATTTATCATTTCTGTGGGAGGCTATAGTGCACCAGTCTTTTGCTACTGCAAACAAAAATCAGATACATATGCCACGTTTTTACATCTGGCTTTATGTAGATTCTGGGGAATTGAACCCTGGACCAGGAAACTTTGCAAACAAGTACCCTTATCTTCTGATTTTTTTATTTTCAATTTTGGTTTCAACCTCTTAACAGAGTGCTTTACTGATTATTTGAACTATCAAAAATAGTGTTCTGGGCTGGAGGGATGGCTTAGCAGTTAAGGTGTTTGCCTGCAATGCCAAAGGACCCAGGTTTGATTCCCCAGAACCCACATTAGCCAGATGCACAAAGTGGTGCATGCATCAGGAGTTTGCAGCAGCTGGAAGCCCTGGCGCACCCATTCTCTCTCTCTCTCTCTCTTTTTCTCTGTCAAATAAATCAATAAAAAAATAAAGATAATGTTCCTCCTCTTGAGCCTCTCATCTGATTGTGCTAATTTCTCCATCAGCAAAAATGAAGTACAATTTTTGTGTGAGTTCATTGGTGCAACAGTTTTCCTTGTTTAAAATGTCACTCTAAATGGCATGCAAATATGTCTGTTTTGTTACACTTTTGCCATCTCAACAGTATCTAAGACAATAGGAAGTCAGTAAGCACTGCATGAATGGATTAATGAGCTCATACATGAAAGGGGCAATTTGTGGTCCTGAACTAGGACAGCGTGAGACCAACTTTGGGCTCAATAGGAAGAACCAGGGTTTCTTGTCAATCAACCTTGTACCTGTAGCCCCTTAGCTGTCTGTGATCTTGAAGCCCCAAGTTGAAGGCCAAGATATTTAGGTGAATAAAATGCATTACCTTACTCAGGAACTTATAATCTGTTAGAAGACATGTACAGAAGAAGGCGTATCAGCACAACTGCAACACAGGGAAAGCAGACCGTGGTGCAGTCATGTGTATGGGGAGTCCTTCTCAAGGAGCTGATCTGGGATTGAGTGTGCCATATGAATAGTAAACGTCACATTGTGATTTTTATTTTATTTTTATTCATTTGGGAAAGAAAAAGATGAAGAAAGAGAGAGAGAGAGAAAGAGAGAGAGAGAAAGAGAAGGAGAGAGAGAGTGGGTGCTTCAGGGCCCGCAGCCACTGCAAATGAACTCCAGATGCATGTACCACCTTGTGTATCTGACTTATGTGGGTCATGGAGAATTGAACCAAGGTCCTTTGGCTTTGTAGGCAAGTGCCTTAACTGCTAATCCATCTCTCCAGCCCATATTGTGATTTTTTTAAAATAGGTCATGAGTTTATAAGCATACTAAATAAGGAATGAATATTTTGGATGCTAAAGAAGTTACATTATATCATTAGGTCAGAAGGAATATTTTTTGTCTCAGAATCACTTTATACTCTTAGAAATTCCTGAGGATCCCAAAGAACCTTGAGTTACATAGAGTCAACCTACATTTACTATTTAGGAATTGTAACTGAGACATTTAAAAATATTTATTAAATCATTTCAAAACAACAAGTCAATCTATCTAGTAAATGCTAGCATAAATAAAATATTTTATGAAAACCAACCACATTTTCCAAAATAAGAAATAATATTAGTGACAAGAATGGCATTGCTTTACTTTTTTTATTTTTTGCAAGACTTTTAATGTTTGGCTTAATAGAAGACAGCTGGCTTCTCCCATCTTTCTGTGTTCAATCTGTTGTATTAGGCTGGTTTCTTTGAACTGTATAGGGATTACGCAGCATCATACAGATTAAAGCAGTTGAAAGTGAAGGAATTGTTGCCTACCTGAAAGAGCCTCCACTGTAGCCAATGGCCTCACACCTGGTTTTATTTGGCAGGCATTACAGAGACTGGTGATTTGCCCAGGTTTGTGTTAGGTAGATTATTTTAGCAATTGTATGGTCAGTAAACTTGATCAAGATCACAAATTTGGAGACTGTTGGAGATGAGATTATAACTATGAGGAGGTCACATCACCCACAGATGTTGAAATTGAGGGGAACAAAATAAGGGTGACAACATGGGCACAGTTCATAGCTTTGGTTTAGGTGACAAAACCAATGTTAGAAAGGTAACTCTTTGTGAGATGGGAGAACTGACTGAAAATGAAGATGTTGAGGAAACACTTGAGTGTGTGCATCTGGTCAGGAGAGAGGCTCATGCTGGGCAAGTATTCTGTCGCGGGCAAGCAAGTAGGCAATAAATATTTACAAATAGACTAAATTACTCATAAGGGACATGCAGAGAGGAGAACAAGCACAGGCCCCAGGAAGGAACAGATTTAGGGTTGGGTGGACACGGACGGTGTTGTGTGGTGATAAAGAATAAGAACAACCGGGAAGATTCGCTGCAGCTGAGACATGAGGAGAATGGAGCTCCGGAAGGCTCTGGCTCACGGTCCAGCTACAGCAGAAACAACGAGCAAGACCCAGACGCATGGAAACTGAGGTTCACAGAACAGTAGCAGTGGAAGGCCTAAGGGGAAAATGAGAAATAAATTAGAGTGCAGAGGGATGAATCATAAAGAAAAGACACAAGTAAAGGGAATAATAATAATATTTTTCTACAAGTTTAACACAGAATGGTGTAGCCCAGTAAAGCGAGAGCACTAGGGCTGGCATCCAACAGTGGAGTCACTTGAGAGTCAGAGCTGTGGTCATGGGTCACAAACTACGCCACAGCGTCGGTGAGGATGGAGGTTAAAGGCCTACGGAGAGAGTGGGTAAAAATCCCAAACACCTTGTAGAGAGAAAGGAGATCAGATGGAAAGACAAAGAGATTCAACAATAAGCTCAAGTCATTTTTCTACATTTAGTAACAAAAAGCAAGCATAAAAAATAAACACTTCATAGAAAACATAGCCATACAGTGAGTCAAAGAGGAGGAAATAAGAAAGATTAGGCAGAAAAGAAACTATTCTCTTATCCCGTCTATAGCTCTATCTTAGGCTATTTGTAGCACCCATGCATACGTGCAGAGTAAATTCCATAGTGTTTGCTATACAGAGAGAAAATGGGTTTTGTTCTCAACAAATTCCTTTGCTAATGTTGAAAGAGCTGAAGGAAAAGAATACACTTCTTTCTTAGGGCAATTTTTCTAATTTTTTTTCTTCATAACATTAGCTATCTTTGGACCATTAAGCATTACAAAAAATAAAAGAGAAGTGATCTTAGCTCAAGTGAATTCGGGAAACATTGAGTTAAAGTTAAGCAGATTTCTTAACAGAGTGACTACTTCTCAGAATTGTTACTATAATTATATGCACTCAGAATTTTTCAAGTAAGTGATAAGAGTCGGCACAATTTTGCAAACTTAATCATAGGACCATTGTTTTCATTGAACACACACTGACTTCTTGCCAGAAGCTGGTGTACCAAAAGTACACTTTGAGAAACACAGCTCTGAAATGTTGGTAAACTCAGTCTCAACCTCTTCCTGGCTCTTTACAGTCAGGATTGCTTTGTCTGGAAAAGTTAAATTGATAAAGCATCCCATTTAAGAGGCATAATCTCTTTTTAAAAAACATTTTTATTGAAAACTTTAATACATGAACATACTATAGGTTGATCTTATTCCTATCCCATTACCCTTTCCACCCTCTCATCCTACTCTCATTCCATTGAGCCCCCTCCTCTTTCCAAGTAGTCGACTCTTCTTTTGTTTGGATGTCTCATTCATTCTTTCCTTCTCCCTCCTCCACGTTGAAATGCTGATGGGCTCAGAACTGTGCCACTCTCATGAGGATAATGATCATGAATGCACCACTCAGTTCATGTCTGAAGGACAGTGCCCCAATGGGCTCCTTCTCACTCTGTGTTTCTTACTTTCTTCCTGGCCCTCTGTTCTGTGATGTTCCCATAGCTTTAAAGGGCAGGATAGATATCTCATTTTGTGTTGAGCTCTCAGCAGCCTCTTCTTTTATGCTCTGATGAGATTTGAGTCTCGTCAGTGTCTTATCCATCTCCATGGAGACAGCTTTCTGGCAAACATGAGAGCAGCACTGAGATTCTTTCTGACACTCCTTCTACAATGCTCCCTGAGCCATGCTGGGTGTGATAGAGATCACTTGTCTGGTGCTAAGCTCTTTCTCATCACCTTGATGAGAAGAGTTTTGGGTTTCCTCAACACTCACCACCATCTGTAAAAAGAAGCTTCTCCAACTGAAAGTGAGAACTGGGCTGGAGAAATGGCTTAGTGGCTAAGGTGTCTGCCTTCAAAGCCTCAGGACCCAGGTGCATGTAAGCCAGATGGGCTTGGTGGTGCATGTGTCTGGAGTTAGTTTGCAGTGGCTAGACACCCTGGTATGCCAGTATGCCCATTCCTTCTCTCTCTCCCTTTATATCAAGTAAATAGATAAATAAAGTTATTGTTAAAAAACCATAATCTGAAAATAAACACTTAACTGAAAAAGAAGTGAGAACAATCAATGGACGTACTCAGTGAACAAAATCAATGGACATACACAGTGGACATAATCAATGGACATAATCAATATGTATATACAAACACATACCTATACGTTTAATAGAAAATTTGATGAGCTTACTGTCTTCCTTTAGCCAAAGAACAGTGATAGCTTCCAATTAGGGCCTCTGTCCTTCCAAGCCTCAGTCTTTTGATTCAATTTTCAGCACCAGGCCTAAATTCCCTCTCATCTATCTGACCTCAAATCCAATCTTAAGGCTATTTTTAACTAAGTACACTCGAAATCAATCTAACCTAGTACTTTTCAGGGTCAATTTTTGATTTTATAACAACTAGTACTTGTGAAAATAGTTTATAAATATAGTAGAGACCCTTAATAGCACTTCTAACCATTTTATTTATTCATTCATTCATTTAGTTGGTGTTGCGTGTGAGTGTAGGCGCATGCAGGCCATGGTAAACATGGAGGTCAGGGGACAACTTTTGGGTCAGTATTTGCCTTCCACCTTGTTTGCAGCAGGGACTTTTGCTGTTCACTGTTCTGTTCATGAGCTTTAAGAATATGACATTATCTGCCTCCCTTCTCACAAGAGGTGCATTGGCCTCATAGCTCTCTGCATCTCCTGGCTTTTGTGTGTAGTCTAGGGAGACAAGGTCTGCTATTCAGAATTCAGAGAGAGCATTTTACCCTCTGAATTTTCTCTCTAGCCCTTTCATAGCAATATACTGTCTGACTGTTTTATGCTTTAGACAATGTCTTTAATATTTTCATTTATTTGGGAGAGGGAAAGTGGGAGGGGAGCAAAAGGGAAGAGGATATGTGTGTTAGGGCTTTTGCTGTTGTAAACAAACTCCAGATACATGACCCACTTTGTGCATCTGGCTTTATGTGGGTACTGGGGAATCTAACCTGGGCTTATAGGTTTTCAAGCAAGCACCCTTAACTGCTGAACCATCTCCCTAGCCTCTTACATAATTTTAATAATAGATATTTTAAAAAGGATTTTTCTTTTGAGGTCAGTGAGAATATCTGAGGGGCAGGCAAAGTTACAAGGAGATATCACTGTTTTAGTGGGATGTTTAGGGAGGAAATTCTTGGTCCTAGCACATATGTGAAGACCATATATATGTGCCAAAAATCACTTTGCTTATCCAACAAGTCTGTGCCACTGGTTCACATAAGGATAAGAAAATCTTACGGAAAACATAATTTCCATGTTTTCTTAGCTCATGACATCCATATGTAGGAAGACAATCACATGGAATTTTTATCCGCTGGAAACTTGGAAAGAGTCTAAATTCTAATTCTAGCTAGATGTTGGGACAGAGGTCACACAAGAGTAAAGTGTATGACCCCTGCTCTTAATGAGTTTATAGCTGGCTTGAATAAGTGTGGTGATTTGTGTCCCCCATAGACTCATGGACTTTGAATGTTTGGTTCCCAGCTGATGGCAATTTGGGTAATAGAGACTTGCTGGAGGGAGTGTGTTGTAGGGGGAAGGCTTAGAGGTCAGCTCACTCTCCTGATGCTATTGTCCACTCAAATTGGCCATGGGGTGATTTCCAGCCTCTGTTCTACTATCTTTTGCCTGCCATCATGGAACTTTGCCTTGATACTGTAAGCCACAGCAAAAAATCTCTTCCTATCAGCTGCTTTTGGTCAGGAGCTTTGTCTCAGCAACAAGAAGGGTAAATACAACAATAGATAAGAAAATAAAGTTAAAAAATATCAAATGAGCCAGGTATGGTGGTGCATGCCTTTAATCCCAGCCCTCAGGAGGCAAAGGTAGGAGGATCACCATGAGTTCAAGACAACCCTGAGACTACATAGTAAATTCCGGGTCAGCCTGAGCTACAGTGAGCCCCTACCTTGAAAAACCAGAAAAAAAAAATCAAATGATTTAAAGGTTAAGTTGTGTTACACATGAAGTGTGAAGCACCATAATCAACGGCCACCAAGAAGAATGGCAGACGACGTGGCATTCATCACATCCAAGTACTTGCATGTGTATAAGTTGAATCACTAGCCACACACTTAAGCCCTCCCAGAAATGTGCTAAACCCAAGTCCTGCCAAGGCAAGCACAGTTGCTTCTATTGTTTCAAGATACAGAGACAAAAGTTGGGATAAATATTTTCCTTCCAAAGTTGATGAGAAGCCCAGAACAAACACTCTGCAAATCCTCTGAAATACCACAATCGCCACCATCAGGTTGACTTAAAGCTCAATATGCTTAAGCCAAGGTCTGATCCTTCCTTCAACCTGGATCTCGAGTCCTGCCTGACACCCACCAGCCATCTGGTCAGCGGCAAGCATTCCTGACATGTTTGTTCCATGACTCATTGTCAGAACTCTCAAATTTGTGGAGTGCACTGCCTTATTTTCATTCCCATTTTTTCCCCTTTAGCTAGAAAAGCTTCCTGCTATGGCTCTTCCTGTAAAAACACAATTAGTATTCAGCCCTTGATTAGGCTCAAATTCCTACAGTGGGCAATGAACAGGTTGTTTTGTTGGCTGTCTAGCTGGGCCTTAAGGAAAGGACATATTTAGTGTATTTTCTAAGGCAGGAAGACGTTCTGTGACTCTGTCTATGTTACAGTCATAAGGATGTGCCCTGTGATACCACACAAACTCACTGCTGAAATCCATTTTGACATGGGCAGTAAGTGTATGTACCAATGAGATAAACGCTAGCCTAATCTCCAACCAGTTGGTCCATTTTTCTCCACCCAATAAACATTGTTAATGTATGTCAAAATACACAAAATTATGCACTAGTGGTATCCCCATAGGGGAAGAAGTCCTATAATTCTGGGTACTACCATGGAATCGAGACATTTAGGATATGATGAGTCTAGACAAAAGTGCTTAAATTAAAAGTCCCATGTGAGATTACTGTGTGTCAATACAATCTAAGCATCCAATTTCAACAAATTATATTCACTGTGTCTTGAGTAGTATATACAATCACTCGAATACACTCAGCCTCCTAATTGTTTGTTAGAGATGTCTTTTCCACACAGTTTTTGGATTTCTATTTTATGTATTGGATTTATTTGTGCCTCATCCTTTCCAAAACTACATTTGTGGTTGTTACTACAAATAACAGTCTAGGGAATGCCAGAAGAAAACAATAGGCAAATCAGTCTATGAATGCAATATAAATGATCAACAGACATGGGAACCTCAAAGATAATTGATAGCTATGAGAAAATATGTTTGCACAACTATGCTAAATGTGCCAAATATTTCAATAATTACTCATACACATATGACCAGGTAGTGTTTGAAACAGTATATATAAAATTAATGTGCCTTTAGTAATTATTATAAACATGTATATTAATAAATAAACAGAAATTATACATATGAAGGAAAAAACATAAATGAAAATGGTTTTTTAAAGAATTAGGCAAATAGGAACCAGTATATCAATTTCAGCTTAAGTTGAGCAGAGTTGCATAGGAAGCTATAAAGACTATGAGAACACTTGATTTTCCTCCACAATTTTTCCTGAGGATGGAATTTGGAGAATTTTTGATTTTGAAGAGCATGAAGTAAACTGAAACCTTGCCATTATTCCAACAAATGGGGGTTAAAAAAACTACTTCCTCCCACAGCTCCTAAGTTTAAATCATCATTCACCATAAGGTTTGTTTGTTTATTTATTTATTTATTTAGTTAGTTAGTTAGTTAGTTAGTTAGTTATTTTGGTTTTCTGAGATAGGGTTTCACTCTAACTCAGGCTGACCTGGAATTCACTATGGAGTCTCAGGGTGATCTCGAATTCACGGCAATCCTCCTACCTCTGCCTCCCGAGTGCTGGGAGTAAAGGTGTGCACCACCACTCCCGGTTCATGAGGTTTATTTTCAAGAGGCATTTCAAAAGATATTCACAGAGCTAGGTACTGAATGAGTAAGGACAGACAATTTTCTAAGATCTATTTTTTTAAAATTTATGTAGCAGAGTTTGAATTTAGCAAAGAGCCTTTTATCCCATCCAGAACACTGGATTCCTAATGGAAAGATACTTGGAACATCCAGGTACACTGATATCAATAGAATAACAGTGCTTTTACAAAATCAAAAATGTGTATTTCTAAAAATATATTATGCTTACACATCATGGGTGGACAATGAATGAATCATAGATTTTTGAGGGCTCAGGAGTGAATTACTGTCTCCTCTAAAACCAGTTACATTTTACCATTACTAGGATCAAGGCAATATAGGATTAGTAAGTTGGAACTTCCAATCACAAGCCATTAGCTGTCTTTTTATATTTAGTGTCATGTTTTTATTGTATTTATTTGTAAGCAGACAGAGCAAGGAGAGAGAGAAAGAAAATAAGAGAGAGAGAGAGAAAGAGAAGGAGAGAAAATGGGCATGCCAGGGTCTCTAGCCACTGAAAATGAACTCAGATGCATGTGACACTTTGTGTATCTGGCTTTATGCGGGTACTGGGGAATCTAACCTGGGTCATTTGGCTTTGTAGGCAAGCACATTAACCAGTGAGTCACCTCTCCATCCCCTTGTATCATGTTTTAAGTAAGGTGATTATACAATGATTTCTTGATTTAAAAAATGTTTATATTGTATTGAAATGAGGGTGTAATATTTTGTATTTTTCCATTCTTACTATAATTATTGGTAATTGTACCATGTAGGATATTATAATTATTTTCACTTTGTATAGCTCATCCTTTGTCCCCAGAGTTGCTCATAGCTTTATTTTTATTTTGTTGGTTTTCTACATAGGTATGATGAACTCAACTGCAAACTTTCAAACACATCAGTAAATTAGTAAAACTCAAATACATCATTTGAGAATACCAGTCAAATATTTTGTTTTTCTTGCCATCAATTGTCCTGGAACCTTTCTCCTCTCTTTCTTTTCTGGGTAAATTGCCTTCTAGGCCAGCTGTGCAACTGTCTTCTGCGAACATGTTTTCTCTTCCATGATGGGAGTTGTTTTCATTCCTCTTGTGTCTGTTACCTACACCCCACTTCTTCCCCTTTCCCTGTGTACTCACCCTTTTTGAAGCTCCTCTGATGGGCTGCGGGGGTCCTGCAGCACAGACAGGCAAAAGCAGGGCCTGGCAAACCCCAGCATGCATGGCAAAGTCATGGCCTGCATTCATACAACTCTTAAGCAAAGGTGTTTTACATGTTTTAGAAGTGTTGCTAACATCAAAAAAAGAAAAAAATGTAGCAGGTTTTATAATTCCTGTAAGGCCTAAACTCTCCATTATTTGGTTCTATGCAAAAAAATTTGCCAGACCCTAACCTAGGGCTCACTTTTCATCTGTTGCAATAAATTTTATAAAATGGTCCACATTGATGCATAATTGAATTTTCTTTGTTTGTTTCATGGTTTTATATGACAAATTTAGTATCTTCAATGGCTCATTGTTTATTTTGGTTTTCCTCAACAGTTTTGATACATTATATATTTTTTAAATGTATTTTTTTGTCATCAGTTTTGGCAGGACGCTGTAATTCCATTAGCATTTACACACTAAAAGATTTTGGATTCACTAATTTATGTCACCTTTGTCTTCTATTTATTTTTATTTTATTTTTGAGACAGAGTGTCATGTAGCCCAGGGTGGCCTTGAGAGCTTGCTCTCCTGGCTCACTTTCCAAGTTCTAGGATCACAGGCGTGTGACACCAAGCCAGTGTTGCCTTCTATTTATTAACTTCAAGCTTGACTTAATAGTTTTATTCTTCTATATTTTATGCTGTTTTTTAAAATTTCCTAAATTGAATGCTTATTACTTTAAAACTTAGCTTAAATTATCTTGATATAAATATTTGGGTTCTAACTCTCTAAGTCTTAATATTTTGCATGTCACACATATTTGGCCTATAGTATTTTTATTTGAGTTGCTATAGACTGCACCCAGGGATTCATGAAGGTTAGGCAAGTGCTCTTCCAGAGAACTGTACTCTTAGCCTAGCATTTTGATATTGAAATGATTCTTTCCAGACTCACATTTTGTTTTGGAAACAATTTTCTTTTTCTTAAATGCCAAGATTAGCTTTTCCATTTGCTAGCTTTGTTTATACCCGTAAAAATGTAAGCGACTTGAGGGTGATTTCCTGTCTGATTTAATCACTGATTATGTAAACATGCTCATGGTTCTAGAATATTCAGGAGTGAATGAACAATGTCTCTCCTTCCTCAAACCAAGTGTTATTTACAATGGCTTTCAGATGCTTTATTCACATTGAAACATTAATGTTTGAAAGGAAGTTACATGTAAAATTCTGTTTTATTAGGGATAAAGTTAAGTAGGAATGAGCTATTCCATTCATCTGTAAAAGCCATCCCTTCCCTAAATGTTGATTCATGCACATCCACATCAGATATTGTTATGTTAAAGTTAACAGCAACCTTTTTTGACAATCTGCACATAAAGCCCTTTGAAAGTTGACCAAAGGCATGAGTGGATTTGAGAGAAAGTACTAGCTTTGCTGGACAGCATGCAGCCACATCCTTCCCCACGCAGTGACCTTCCTGTTCTTCATCGCTCGCCTGACCAAGTAGACATAAGAGAATTGGATCTCACCGACAGATCTGGAGAGCACTGTCCTTAGTTTGAGCTCTCATTATTGAAACAGCTTCCAAACGCTCACATGGCTGAAGTGTGACGCGTGAGGGGAGTGGGTCAGGCTCTCCCTTCTTCCTGCTGGTATTTGTTTTTGCCTCTGATGGTATTCCCTGCTCAGTAATATATGTCTTGACTTTGTGACCTGTCTTCCTGCAATAATTCTTGGGTGGAAAAAAAAAAAAAAGAAAACTAACAATACGGCCAAAAGTTAGTTCTTCCTCTGGCTCCACGTGCCTGGATGAGAGATCACGGCCTGTCAGTTGCATGAACACATCTAGCTGGGTTACTGTGAGGGCCATTTAGGAGCCACATTCTAATGCTGGGCCAATGGAGTGTCTTTCTCTTCCTAAATTTAAGTCTCGGCTTCATTTATGAATAGTGTAGGGAGACTGGAGCTTGGCAGGGATGGCAACCAAGGAACGGGTAGAATCACCTTTTGGCATTGGTGGAAATGCAAAGTGCAGTTGTGGTGGTCTGCAGGAGAGCACTTGCAGATCCAAGAACAAGGGCAACAAGAGTGCTTTCAACGTGTGTGATGGCCACACACTAAACTCACCACCAAGGTTCGAAAAAAGAAATGATCCAATGTAGTGACGATAGGACAAAAGGCTTGCTCTGTTTGCTTCACGTGAAATTTCAGTGCAGACAATGGAATGATTCAGGGCAAGGTGTCCACCAGGGTTACTTGGTATCATTTCTACATTCTGCCTTGTGTCATCTATGACGTATCAACTTTATAGCATTTAAAAATCAAGCTTAACCTTGATACGTTACTAGAGGCAATTTAAAAAATAGGAGAGCTATTGTGGAAAACAGCATGATACATCCCCCCAAAATAAAGAATAGAATATGATCTAGCTACCTTACTTCTGAGTATATGTTCAACCCTACTTCTGAGTATATGTTCCAAAGAATTGAATACAGGATCTCAAATGGCTATTTTCTTAATTATGTTACTAGAATAGCATTCACAAAAGCATTGTCATGAATGGATAACTGGATAAGCAAGGTGTGGCTTAAATGCACAATGATGAGCACAGCAGCCTTATGAAGAAGGGAGGGGTGGAAGGTGGCTCAGTGGTTAAAGGTGCTCTTTTGTAAGCCTGTCAACCCAAGTTTTATTGCCTAGCATGCACACAAAGCTATGTAAAGTGATTACGTGTGTGTGTGTGCGTGTTTGTGTGTGTGTGTGATCCTATTGCATCCATGGCAACAGAAAGTGGACCCAGGTAGCTAGACTCATATAGTGACACAAACAAGGGACACCTTGTCTTGAGTATGATGGAAGGAGAGCATCAACACCACAAGGTTGTCCTCAAACCTTCACATGCGGCCCATCGCATGTGGACACCCAGGCATGCCCCCCATACACACACCATATCCCTACATACGTGATCACACACACGTAATTTTTTCTTTTCTTTTTATTTTTGAGGGAGGGTCTCACTCTAGCTCAGGCTGACCTGGAATTCATTATGTAGTCTCAAGGTGGCCTTGAACTCATGGCGATCCTCCTACCTCTGCCTCTCAAGTGCTGGGATTAAAGGCGTGCACCACCACGCCCAGCACACACATGTAATTTTAAAAAATCAAAAGAAATCCTGTGACATATTACAACATGAGTGAATCATGAGGATATTAAGCCAAATGAGATAAACCAGTCACAGAAAGGCAAATATTACATAACTCTATTCATACGGGGAATCTAAAATCGTTTAATTTATAGAAATGCAATACAGAGAGGTGATTAGCACGAAGAGGAGAAGGAAGGAAGAAGCTTTTGTTTAGTGGGTTAACTTTCAGTTCCCCCAAAACATGAAAATTATGTAGAATTTTTGTAATGTAAGAACACTTTCTTAAAAACTATTGAAATAATCTACTTGAAATGACGAGTAGGGTAAATATCAAATTGGGGTTTCTTCATGACCATACACGCACAAAGGAGTCCATCTGTAAAGGAAGTGATGAGCACTTCCCTGCCTGTCTTCTAAGATTGACATGAGGTTCGGATAAAGAAGGAGCACACATGTGAAGTGAGACCTGACCAGGGGCCATCTGACAGCATTGCTCTCAATAGCAAATAATTGGGGGAGGGCTGACGAGAATCCACCAATAGTAGACCGTGTACATAGTGGTGCATGGAGGCAGGGTGGAAACCAACTAGGCATAAAAAGAATTGACAAGACATTTGTCTGTGTAAGCAAACTCAAAGAAGGTTACTGGAGAAAAATCTGCAGAAGAGAGTTATAGCACAATATCTGCTGTATAAAAGTAGGAAATTATGAAGATGCATTTGAGCATTTTTCTTATTTCATGAGGAAGTTCTGAAAGGATGTCAAATAAACTTATAAAATATCCAAAGTTGGAGAAAGAGAAACGGGTGGAGCAAAGGTGGGAATGAGACTTTTCATTGATTCCCCTTTTAGGTTCTTTAACTTTTGAAGAATGAACATAGGTTTCTCAAGAGGTACCATGTGAAAAGGATTTTAATTGATGTAAGCCATTAGATATGTATACATTACATTGTTTTCTATTGATAACTATTGATAGCTGTTGATAACTCATAAAAATAAATGAATTCACTATAGTAGTTTCGCTAATCAATAAGCCATCAACGAAGTTATTTTGTATTATGTGATTCACCTAAAATGAGTGTCCTTAAGCCATTCTTTCTCAAATGCATTTAAAATTGAGGAGTTTTAATTTGAAATGTCAATCATATCCTCTGCCTCTCTCAGGACTCTTCCTGTATTGATTACTCCCAACTTTCAGTTGAACGTGATGGCCCTCTATCCATGACACCTGCCACTCCACTAGGGCCAGACCCGGAAGGCTGGCTGCGTAGATGCCACCCTCATTCCTAATTTTGCATTCCTTGGCTGTTTGCCCCTCAGGTGCACAAGCCAAAGGAAGGTTGGTCTCCTCAGAATAGAGGGTGATTCTTAGATCACACACTGAATCTTCAATATACACCAGCCAAAAGTGTATGTCTCCTAAGAAAATGGTTCTCAGTGGAGATGCTTGGGGTGGTTTTGTCTCCTAGAAGACATCTGGCAATGTCTGGAGGGCTGACTACTGGATCTTAGGTAAACATCAGAGCCTTTATCAAATATCAAGTCATGCATAGGGCATCTCCCAAAATAGTTTGTCATCTGAAATGTTCACATTATTGATGAGGGTGAGAACTTAGGTCTTAGGAGAAGGAGTAACTTACCTAAGGTCTCTGGAAAACCAGAGCTACTAAGACAATATGTCAAGACCATGACCAAGGCTTCAGGGTGTCTAGGCTGAGCACTGTACAAATGTCATTTATTACTTGTCTGGCATCATCATTATGAAAGCCTAAGAGGAATCTTTCTGGGTATCTTTGTGTTATACTTACTTAAGCATTAAAACAAATAAATACCAGAGAAATAAAGACAATTATATAATTGATTAGTGTCGATGTTTTTTTATATCTTGACTGTGAAAAAACTAGGAGCCACATAATTGTCTCCAAAAGCAATTAGCTGTTCTATTATTTTTACATTACTATTTGATTTTTCACTTACAGATGGTCTTTTATTTATAATGCTTTGATGTAAAATTGTTAAATTATAAGGCTGTGAAATTCCATAGATACCATCCTGGATATTAAATTTGGCTTTGCTGCCAGCTCTGCCATCCACAGTGCCATCTTCGTGTCTACTGTTGGGCAGTAGAAGTTGCCACAGTTCTCTGATCCTGAGGGAAAGCCATTGACACTATAGAATGCTGGTATAGAATGCGCTCCGTAGATGTCTGGTAAGTCAGAAGAATGAAATACATTTCAGACTTAGGCTATTTTCAACTTATGATGAGTTTGTTGGGAACGAACCCTATTTGACTTCAAGGAGGATGACCACTTTTGCTTTTACCTGTCTTGTTGTAGTTTAGGTGTCCTCTGTTTAATTTTTTTGAAATGTAGAATTCAAACACCACAGTATCAAAATGTTACAAGTCATTCGAAGCCAGCTAGGAAGAGGGTGTTTTACATTCCAAGATGGCTTATAATGTTCTTTTCCTATTAGGACAGCATCTTCAATCCACCTCTTATGCCTGCGTTTAAGTAAATGTGTTTAAGGCAGTTGAAGGCTTGCAAGCAGAGAGAGTCATTGAGTTTTACCCCTTGCTCAGAGACCCAAAAGTGTGCACATGCTTTGGAGAGTTTTGTCCGCTCTGGCTCCAGAACCCCTGAGTCACATTAAAATATGCCACAGGAGTTGGTTTCTTTTCTTACCTCATGTTATCTCAGAAATATTACCTCACTTGCACAAGAAGTGCTCCTAAAAGCTAAAGACAACATTCACACTCCAGAGGCCAATATTTAATGGAGTCATTGTGAATTCTTTGGGACTACAAAGAATTGATCTCACTTACAATTTGTCTGGTTGGAAAAGATATCTCTTGATATCAGAAATTACACATAGTGAGATTGGCCTACACATGGCTTATGGTACCCTGAAACTTTTCTTACCAGAAAACAGGTAAAAGAGGTCCCTCGATTTGATAAAAGAACATTTTTAGAATGATTAAGGGGGAAATCTGATAATCAAAACTCCAACAGTTAGTAATACAAGATGATACATTTTCACTGGCAAACATTTGAGGCTGTAATGACAATAGGGCTTTTGTGAAAGACTCATGTAGCTAGTTTTTTTTTTTTTTTTTCTTTTTTGTAAAAGCAAAATTAAGCCAAACCGCACCGCTGCATACTAAGAATTTTTGGAAACATAGTGGAACATTCCAAGATAAAATATTAGGTCATTTTAGGGCTTGAGGTGTGGCAAGGAGAGCTAAATTGATCCTTAGATGGCTGCTGTTGGTGGATTTTTTTTTTTTTTTTTTAGAGAGCTAACACATGACCTTTTGGAAGAGTAAAAAACCTAGAAGGTTCTCCAGAAATTTTTAATCGTTTGTTCATTTAACAAATATTTACCCAGCATCTACTATATGCTTGGCACTGTGCTAAATCCTGAAATGTGACAAGAAAAACAATAGACAAAATGTCTATTAGACATGGAGCCTGTGTTACTAAAAATAATCCTTGCTCTGTGGCACCAGGGCAGGATGATTTGGATCCAGTCATTTTTTAAAAAAAATATTAAAACATTTATTTATTTAAGAGAGAGAGAGGGAGGGAGGGAGGAAGAGAGAGAGAGAGAAAGAGAGAGACTGAGCGGGCCAGGGCTTCCTGCCTCTGCATAAGAATTATGGATGCATGTTGCCACTTTGTGCTTCTGGCTTTACCTGAGTACTGGGGAATCAAACCTAGGCCATCAGGATTTCCAAGAAAGCACCTTTAATTACTGACATTAGCTCTTAGCTTTCTGTTTGTGACATTAACTTGTTAGGACTAGATCTAGCTCCAAATGTCTTTAGTTCAGGATTTCTAGGATTCTAGAAACAGAGAATGAGTACTTTGATATCACAAAGGAACTGGGCTATACAGAGTTTCTGGAATTTTAGTGTAGTCAGTTGATTAGGGACCCTTTATGATGCCACATGAATGGAGATTAATGCCCAAGTCCTTAGTACTGCCTCTCTCTGTCTCTGTTTTCTCCTCTTTCTGTCATTTTCCTTTACTCTCTCAGCTTCTGTCTGATGAGTTAAGGTTAGTCTAAGAAAGAAGAAAATGAACTCATCCAGGTCCACTTTGGGGGTAGAATGGGGAGAAATGGGAGCTTTTCCCCAGGCTCAGTGTCAACTGACACAGAAAGATGTCAGTAAAATTCTGGGGTGTGTACTCTCTTGGCATCTGTCCGGGTCTAGGATAAGAGCAAGCAGACGTTACAGGGAGCTTTCAAAAAAGGCATGAAACTTCTGGAGGCTATGTGCACTGGGAGCCACCATGGCCTCCAAATTCCCCTAATTGCACAAGAAGTCTGAGTTTCATACTTTCAGGAATAATTACTACATTCCTAACCATACATTTTGATGTTCAACAAACTTACTCTTGCAGATCTTAGTGTTTTGGTTGGTTCACACCTGCCATTTGGTGACTCTTTTCCATGAGCTCCACGCACTATTTTTCAAGTTGGCATGTGCCTCTTCTCCTCTCCAGCTAGATGTTGTACACAGTGCATGTGCCCTTGGAAACAGTGCAGCAGCTCTGCCTGGGTGACCAAGAGAGTGTGAAGCCTGTTACAAACCCCAAATGGTTTTCTTGTATGAATGCGCTATCTGGAACAAAACCTCATGAATCTTCACAAAGTTCCTCTCCCCATTGCATAAAGTCATTCTGAATTTTAATTTTCTCTGGGTCAGCCCAAGGTCATCCAATTAACATAATGAACACAAATATGTTCCTGGTGCCATCTCTGACTTGATGTTGAAAAAATGAAACCCCTACAGACCTAGGACCTGCCCAGAGATATCACTCCCCACGTTATCACATGTCTTTCCTGGACTTATTTATACTTTACAGCTCTGTTGCTCAGGGGCTGCACTGAGAATCCCTAAAGGCTCTGGACATCTGTTTTCTTGCCATTAATTTCATGTTCTTTTTCATTTCCCTCATCTCCCTCTTACAAAGAATACGCCTTAACACAAGGGAGAAGAGTTAAATGTGCTGATTTTATTTCTTTCAGAGCTTGGGGCAAACCTCTTTAAGTCTCTACAAACATCAGTGGTGTGCGCAAATTCACAGGGGACTTGTTACATAGCATGCAAACAGCTTCTGCAAAGGAAAAGCACATTGTGTTATGTTTGTATCTCTTGTAACCCAAGAGGATGAATCAGCTCCACAGAATAGTTCATAAAAACAGCAACTGGTTAGAGAGTGGTTACACTCTAGGCAAGAGTGTCTGGGAGACCATTTGTCGTCTGCAGTTGGATTTGGATATTTTGTTTCATTGTGGTGTTAGCTCCACGCTACCAATAGGAGCTCTTCAAACACTTAACTTATTTTACTGTGAACATGATATGATCCATGTTTGGTCAGTGGTTTTCTGGAAGATTTTACTGGACCCTCTAACCTGGTAATGACCAGTGGCCTTTGAATATCAACTAATGATATCAGATTGCATTTACTTTAGCTGGTGCTTTATGAAAACCTGATCATGACTAGATATCAGGCAAGTTTCCTTCAGGGCAGAAGAGAGGGGAACTGAGGCACAAAAGAACATAGATAATTATCTAGAAATGACAATGAGTCATTTGGCAATGTATAAAACAGAGCCAAGTTTTGTGATTCATAAGACTCTTCATCTCACTAATGCACTAGAAAAAGGCACATCTGAATTCAAATTTTAGACCAAACACTTCCTGAACTTCTGTTTTCTTTTTATGTATTTTATTTATTTTAATTTATTTGCAGGCAGAGGAGAGAGAGAGAAAGAGAGAGGGAGAGAGAGAGAGAGAGAGAGAGAAAATGGGCATACCAAGGCCTGAAGCCACTGCAAAACTGGCTATGGTTTCTAGGAATCTTTAGACCAAATGCTTCCTTGAACTTCTATTTTCTTTTTCCCCCACTTTTCATATTTTATGTATTTTATTTTATTTGCAAGCAAAGAAAAAGAGAGACAGAGAAGGAATGAGCATGACAGAGCTTCTAGCCACTGAAAACCTGGCTAGGACCTCTAGGATACTCAAGATGCATGTGCCACCCTGTGCGTCTGCCTCGCAATGGGCACTGGGGAGCAAACGCAGGTCATCAGGCTATGCAGGTAAGCACCTCAACTGCTTACCCATCTCTCAGTTCCCTGGAGTTCTGATTTTTTGTTAATCAAGTTGTAATAATAAAACCTATCTCAGAGACGCATCACAGAGATTAAGAAAGAAATGACACAGGGGCTGGGGAGATGGCTCAGTGAGGTGCTTACCCCACAGCACAAGGACTCAAGCTTGTTTCTGCACTACCCATTAAATACCACGTGTATCGCAGGGCTGGGGGAGCAGCAAGGGCATCCAGGAGAGGCAACATAGGACATCCCTTGGGCTCACTGGTCAGACAGTGTAAGCAAACTTGGAATCCTAGGTTCACTAAGAGATTCCCTGACAAAGAAGAAAATGGAAAAGAAGTGAGGAAAATGACTAACTTCAGCCTCAAACCCCCTCTGCTGTACACACAAGCACACACCTCCGCTCCTATATCCTAGACCCACAAGGACACACATATACCCTGGCCTCTACTCCTATACCCATAAGCACATGCATGCACACACACACACACACACACACACACACACACACACACACAAACCATATGACATTCATTCATTCAATGTATGTTGAGTAGTTAGCTAATCAATGTATACTAGGTGTATTCAATGTTTTCTTCTGTCTTCTTATTTTTCTTAATGATTTCCACTTTTAAAGAAATACATAAATAAACTCTGATTGGTTTCCAGCAGTCTTAACACTGCATATGTTAAAGACAGAGGTGTTGTTTATTAGGGTGCTGTCTAGAGAACAGGAGCCTTATTCCTGAGAGCAAATCCAAGGCAGATTCGGAGTAAATGTTCTGTATCTCTAGCATCCTCTCCTCTGTTCTTCCTCTCTCCTAGCGTATCTCTTTTCTTTCCCTCTCTCCTCCCCTTTCCCTTCTCTTCTTTTCCTTCCTCTCCTTCCCTCTCCCTCTTTACCCAAGCATCACCATGTTTCCTCTTTTTCAGTTATCTTAATGCTTTCTATTTTAAAATAAAAACATACTGTTTGCAGTCACTGCTCATTTTTGATATTAAGTTGTCATAGTTAATTATTCATTCCTGTATCATTTATCATTATATCTATCTAATAGACATATTCTCAGTTGATGAAGTCATGATGTAGGGTTTTTATAATTATTTCTTGATAATTATTTCTAACACTTTTCTGTCATATTCATGTCATGAAGAGTCCATGCTCCTGGACTTTAGCATGTCCCTAATAAAAACAATATAGTTGAGGATCATAGTTATGTTTTTAAACACTATCCTTTGTTAATCCTTTTAATCCAACATACTTGAAAAGAAACACTTCTTGTAGCAAGGAATGTTCACATGGATTCCTAACCCTCAAGACCATGCCCAATTTGTCAGTCTGAGACAGCTAGGAAATAGAATAAGGATGTATCAATATAATTAATACACTTTCTCTATTGCATTTCCTTTTGTCTTCCTGGAGGAATTGTCTTCAACTCTACCTCAAGATGAAGTCAATTATTATTTCCACAGTTGTTCATCACAGTCTTTATAAGCATTTTGTTGAATTAGCCTTCTTGCCTCATTCAAACATTAAAGCAAACAAATATGAAAGAAAAAAAAAAAACCTGTGACTACTCTTCACTAGGTCAAAGTGAGCTTTGAGCAACATCCCCTCCTGTGAAAGCATGGCTTTGTCCCCCATCATACACTGGAGCCAGCTGGCGAATGAGGAGTAATGAAGCTCAGATCACAGGCCCACCACTCAGGTGATGGGCAATGGGAAAGGGCTTGCTGAAGGTGACACTGACCAGCAGTACTCCGTGAGGGGAGCCAGGAACTATGCTAACCTAATCTCGGGTCTACTAGGAGGGGCAGGACAATAGAACACCTCAACCTGCAAAGCAGACCACACATGCCTGGCATGCGGTGGGCAACGTAAAGACAGCCCATTCACGTGTGTCAGCAAATGGGAAGCTTTCCCCTGTAAGCATTTCTAGAAATCAGCTTAGGCTGCTGTACCCCAGCAGCAATGACTGCGGGCCGTGCTGGAGGGTACTGACAGCCCCATCCAGTCTCAATAGTGGCTTATTGTCTCCTGCATGAAGACATTTGTTTAAATATTAAACAGTGAAATCTTGCCTTGTCATTAAAGGGCATTAAAAAAAAAGAACAGGACGGAAATTGGTTAATAATCTTAGACTTTGGCCAACTGACTGACTTTCATATATCATTGGCATGTCATCCACCCAGAGGAAGCCTTGTACATCACAATCCCAGCTTCAATGTTTACAATGCTCTCATGATACGTGCCTTTCTTCTCATAAAACGTGCAGAGGCTGAGGAAAACCACTCTCTGTTTTCTCAAGGACTCTTCTGAATAACGCTGCAAGTCTGGATTCGTAATTTCTATTTCCCACTCTGAGTATTTTGATCCAGGAAAGACATACTGAATAAAAATGCGTTTGAAATGGAATGGAAGTCAGTTCAAATTTGTCAGGTCATTTGGTGACTGACTAGTTTTGCATTCACCTCAACTCCTCCAATTCCACTGAATTCAATTTAGTTTGCTTCAAAAATATCACTGGTCTCTTAAAAAGAGTGAGAATGTGGTTCAGAAAGTTTACCTAACACACCTTCCATCTATTAACTCTCCAGTGGGGACTAGACTCTAACTGTAATTAGTACATTGTCTTGGTCCTGAAGTTTCTTCTGACTAAGCTTTATTAATATAGCTTTGTATTATCATGTGGATTACTGAGACAGTCTCAGGAGTCTTATTATAACTTCTGCCAAATACAATGTACACAAAGAAGAAAGATGTCAGGCCATGATTTTAAATCACTAATGCTGAGAAATTTGGAACCTGTCCAGTGCTGGGTAGTATTTTCAGCAGAATGCTGAGAACAAGAATGAAATATTGTCATCATTTTACAATAAAGACATAATGATCTCTTGAGACACATTGAATGAAGGCAGGAAGTGAGTAAAACATTAATGAGGGATTGTCATTTTGCTAAACATAGTTGGCAGTTTTTGAATTGAAATGTGGTGCGTTGAATTTATATTTTACTAACAGCTTCAAATAACATTTATTAGCATCTTGTTAAGAGTAGTGTGATTTCATTTTCTGATGCAGATGAGGCAGTTGGCCCCAAGTTTATAATTTAAGCAATTATTTACATCTTTTCACTGAGTACCTATTGCATGCCAGGCACATGATAAATGTAAACTATGACAAAAGAAGGCTCCCTAGAGGGCGCTGGGATGCCAGGAGCTGAGAAAGAAAAAAAACATGATGCCTCAGACACTGCGGGTGTAGCTCCCGAAGAATGAGGATTGAGAATTGAACTTGGAGTGGACGACAAGCTTGTTGATAACCTCATTGAGAACAGACTTAGTATAGTGTTGGAGGATAAGAGTGGCAAAGTTGAAGGAATGATTGGAAAAAAAAAAAAAATTAAAGTTATGAGCAGTGAAAATTTTTAGGACGTTCTAGAGACATTCTGCTTCATGGAGTTGTTAAGCAATGAAGCAATATGGAATGACTTAGCATTTAAGGCGTTTGCCTGCAAAGCCAAAGGACCCAGGTTCGATTCTCCAGGACCCAAGTTAGCAAGATGCACAAGGGGGCGCACACTTCTGGAGTTTGTTTGCAGTGGCTGGAGGCCCTGGCACACCCATTCTCTCTCTCTCTCTCTCTCTCTCAAATAAATAAATAAATAAAAATTAACATTTAAAACACATTGAGGAAAACATGTTTAAAAAAAGAAATGAGGCAATATAAAAATTGATAAAGAGAAAAAAATTAGATAAGGAATAAAGCCATGTTTGTAAGACAACAGGAATGAGTCAGTGGTGACAGAAAAATAGATGGTGCTGGAAAGAGGAAAAAGAGCCTTTCGCTCACTGTGTGGCTGCTTGAAGATTCAGACAGAAGAATGCAAGAGTTATTTGACTGCCAAAGAAAACAGGTAGCATGCTTAATGCAAAATCATAGAAAGTAAAAGAAATCAAGTGCATAAAAGGATTAGCAAGTGAAGCTTAATCCATGTTAAGTATGAATACATTTGCTGATTCTTCTCTTAATTTTTTAAAATTTATTTGAGAAAGGAAGAGAGAGTGGCAGATAGAGAGAGACAGGCATGCCAGGGCCTCTAGCCACTGCAAACAAGCTCCAGAAACATGTGCCATCTTGTACATCTGGCTTTATGTGGGTATGGGGGAAGTGAACCTGGGTTCTTTGGCTTTGCAAACAAATGCCTTAGACAGCAAGCCACCTTTCCAACCCCCATTTTCTGATTCTTAACAGCCATGCAGCTCTTAGTTGTAGCAACTTGAGTGCATACTAGAGATGGTAAGAGCATTACAATGTCAAGATTTAACCTGTCTGGAAGGTTGTGGTAGTAGTATGTTTTAGCTACTAAACTGTGCTGTTTGTCATAATAATGTGGACTTCAGGGATATAAAACAATATGCCCCACTCTAAAATCATATAACACAGTCTTCCATGATTTAGATAATGCTTAAGAAATTAGAACAAGTTAATCATACAAGCACTGTAAATAATGAGTATGTATGTTATGTAAGTGGATAGGATCATTCTACTTTGACTTACACTACCTGTAATGGACCAGATCATTTCAGATTGCAAGCTATATGATTTTTGTAGCAGCCACTCAGCTCTGCCATTATAGTTTGGCATTGACCTTGGACAGTGCCTCAGTGGGGAGATGACACAAGTATAAAAGTTCCTATATAATTTACTTATTAATGAGAGTTGCTTTAAGAAAGGAGAGATAGAAAGAGGCAGAGAGAGAGAGAAAAAGAGGGAGAGAGAGAAAGAGAGAGAGAGAAATGGGCATACTATGGCCTATAGCCACTGCAAAGGAACTCCAGATGTATGCACCACCTTGTTCATCTGGCTTTACGTGGACAATGATGTTGAAAAATGTTCATATATTTATTGGCTATTAATACTTCACCTTTTTAGAGCTGTCTATTCATTTCATTAGTCTAATTAATGACTGGATAGTTAGTTTTTGGTATTTAGTTTTTCAGAGTTCATTGTATATTCTAGATATCAATCCTCTGCCAGATCTATGCCTAAGATGTTCACATTCGGCTGGCTGCCTCTTGTTTCTTTAGCTGTGCTAAAGCATTTCAATTTCATGCAGCCCCATTTACTGTGCATTTTACTTATGTAGGCTTGTTCCTTGGACTTTGGGCTCTTGGTTATCAATACCAAATATGAAAATTTCTACCCGGACTTTCCCTAGCTTCTGTTATGGGAAGACTGCATAAGTGAGGCTTTGTTGTAAATTCCCAAGATAAGACCCGTTACCCCTAGTTCTACCTGTTCAACCTCTTCATCCTTCCTTGATTTCTAAATCAAGCAAAAGTTCCAGCCTCTATGTGGATGTCCCTTCCAGGTAGCAATCACTTCTTTAATGAAAAGAAAAAATGAATCTGCTTCAGTTCTTAGGTTTCTCAGTATGACCAATCATTAAAGTCCTCATTTGGAATCTCCGTGGGAGTCACTGTGTTGAGGGAAGATAAGTCCTCGTACATAAAATGAAGCTGGCTTTTGCCCTTCTATTGAGGCAACACACTGAACAAAGGCAGGTTTGGTTTCTCATGACCTCTTGAGCTCTGCAATGACTGAAGACTCAGGAAGCCATAAGACCACCGGGACCCGCTGTCACTGAAACTGACTGCCAAGCAGCAGCACATGGTGCCCCACCTCGGCTGCACTTAATATTGCAAAGTGAGGGGTCCCCAGAAGAATTAGTTTTAACACTAAGAAAACCCAACTTGCCTTTCATCCCTGTATCTTCAGCACTGGGACTTTGCACGAGTGCAAAAGTCAGTGGCTAATCTACTTGACCCGGTGGAAGTAGTCATTTTCAGCCAGGACAAAATTCATAAGACATCTTGATAGGAAACATGTTTTAATTCTCTTATTATAGATGAGGTAACTGAAGCACAGAAAAAGGTTAAGGATTAAATCACATTAAAGATGCGGTTGGGTTACCTGGCACTCTATTTTTATTTATTTAATTTTATGTTTTTGGTTTTTCAAGGTAGAGTCTCACCTGACTTGGAATTCACTATGTAGTCTCAGGGTGGCCTCGAACTCCGGGCGATCCTCCTACCTCTGCTTCCCGAATGCTGGGATTAAAGGCATGCGCCACCACGCCTGGCTACCTGGCACTCTAAAGCATTGCTCAGAGGCAGTTGTACTGGACGGTCCCTCAATGTGGGTCAGGGGCTTCCATGGCCCTTACAGAATGTATGAACACTGCTTCTTCGTCCTTGACCTAGCCCAGTGTTGATGGTCAGTACGGGTTCCACCAAGCTTTGGTGTGGTAAAATGCTGGCTAAGTCAGTGTTTATTTACGTATTATTTTGTATCCGCATGTGTGTATGTGTGTGCATATTTATGTTGTGTGATGTATGTTTGTATGAGTGTGCACATACCGCTGCATAGAAGTGGAAGGCTGAGAAAAATCTTAGGGCGCTGTTCATTGCTTTCTGCCTTAGTTGAAGCACTCTGTCTTGTTTGACTCTGCTTTGAATGCCAGCCCGGCTGGCTCATGAGCTGACTCCCCGGTCCATTGTTCTAGGTTTGGGGGGATTAAAGTTGCATGCGCTTATTTCCCACTTTATGCATTTTCTGGGGACTTGAACTCCACTTGTCAGGCCGCCTCACACGTACTTTCAGCCACTGAGCTATCTTCCCAGTCTGGGATGGTACATCGACAGAGGATGCAATGACATGAGGAGATGCTGTGGTAGACCCTGCATTTTATTTCAGTTGTATTCAACTTCTCTTCATTTTCCTATGGCATTACCCCAACGTGAAAAATAAATAACATAGAGACAGGAAAGATGGCAAAGAGATGGTAGGAATAGAGGCCAAGCGAGACAGGGGGAAGAACTCATCAAGCCTTTCTCTTCTACAGCTGTTCCTCTCTAAGGAAAACAGCATGGATGCCCACAACATCTCCTTTTCTCTAGGACTTACCCAGTTAGGCAGTAAGCCCAGTGAGCAAAGGTATCTATATTCTATAAGCCTTCCAAAAATATTTAGTTTAGAGGTGGGGGCCAATCCTTGTTTGCAAACCCAACCTGCCAGAAAAATGAAGGCAGGTTCTGCAGAACCTGATTGGCTGTCCCTTGTGTTCAGGTTAATGCTCCCCTCCACAGCCAGGCTGCAGGGAGCAAATGCTTCCTGGAAACTGGGCAGCACTGCCGTGACCCCGAGTCAGGGTTGTCGTAGTGACTGTTGCCAAGTACCTGAATCAGCCACTGGGCTGTGTGTCTGCTGCTGTGGACCTGGCCAAAGGGAAGGGCAAGGTCAGGAGGCCTGGAAAGAACCAGTTCTTCCTGGTGTGTTGGTTTGGGCAAATATGTTTATATATTGCCTTTCCTTTCCTGGAGCTTCCCTTTTCCAAGCCAAATGTTCTATCTACTACACTGCAGCTCAGGCAGTGCTGATCTCAGGGAAAGAAAGCTTGTCCATGCTCTGTGGAGAGATGAGGGGAGCTATTAGTGAGGGAGGCATGGGAGGGGTGCTCACTTCCCCACCACAGAGCAATGCTGCCCTTCCTCTGATGTGATGCCAAGATGAAGACCCTCTGCGTCTTTCCCTCACACCATTAAAGAAAGGCTGGACCTCAGGGTGGACATGACATGCCTGAAAATAAAATGCCATTTCTGCTTGAAATGAAAACAGCATTCTCAGCCTATCTGGCCATAGTATACACCTGTAGGTGTTCACGATTTATTCCTAAAGAGTAGAGAACTTGAGCCTGGAGTGCTGGGGAACGCCTTTAATCCCAGCACTCAGAAGGTAGATGTCGGATGATTGCCAGGAGTTCGAGGCCAGCCTGAGACCACATAGTGAATTTCAGGCCAGCCTGGGCTAGAGTGAGACCCTACCTCAAAAAGCCAAAGGAAGAAAAAAAAGAGTAGAGAACTTGTTATTTACCAAGTAGTTAAAAACAGAAGTTAAAGGCCAAAAACGTTATATTTTTTACTGCAAGGAAAACATTTGTCAGCCTCCCAATCATTTCAGATATGATTCCTGAAAGGGACATTCTTTCACTCTCCTCTTCCTACAGGCATAAACATTCTGCATTTTCAACTTGAAACACACAATGTTATCTACTTCTGGTGTCTTATGTAACTTTTCAGGAATGCTAAAAGACTTTCCGGGCTCTGTGAGGTTGGGAATGGGGAGGGGGGAGGGGCTGGAGTAAGGATATGGAGAGGATGCTCAGGGAGCCGGAAACCTTGACCTCTTTCCATACATCACTGTGCTGTTTGTGACATGAGGTTACTGCAATTAAGATACAGGTCGGATGTGGGACTGAAAACCTCAGCTGATAGTACAAGCATTTATTGATAATGAAAACTTGCAGGAAGATATCTGGAAAATTGTCTGTGGTGGTTTCCTATGAGGAAGACAAACCATATGGATTAAGAAAAAAAACCTCAACCTTATCTAGAAGAAGGGAAAACTGTTTATTTTGCCTCAAATGGAATGTTTCTGTCAAGTTTTAAGTGTCAGTCTTTTAGGTTAGAGTTTGGCCACCACAGACACAGACACACACAGACACACAGACACACACACAGACACACACACACACACACACACACACTTCACCTTGCTTTCAATCACTGAATGATCTGGCAGACAAAGGCTCTAAGAATAAGGAAGAAAAGCTCAGAGACCTGTATCCAGGAATCTTTGATGACAGGGTGCTCTTTCATTCAATAAAACTTTAATCAGCCTATCTATCAGGTTCTCCAGATCTAATGAAGTAAAATGGATTTTATTTAAGCGTATGCTATTTTTATGCAATACATAAGCAGGGAAAATTAGAATATAATGCGTTCTGGAATTAAAAAAATATATATTTACTTATTTCAGGCATACTTAGGATGGCTAGGTCAGGTGTTGGTACCCTCCTTTCCCTCATCCCTGTCCCCATTCTGCTGGGGGCCCTCCTTAGTGAGGTTGTAGCATTTCCCATGGGATTGCGGGTTATCCAGTGTGGGAGCAGCAGTCAGATACTGAGGGTGGGGCGGGGTCAGTGTCTCTGGGCATGACGTCCCAATCTGTGGCTCTTACAATCTTTCTGCCTCTTCTTCCGCAAAGTCCCCTGAGCCTCGGTGTGTATGTTTCGAGTCTACTTCGCTGATGAGCTCTTAGGAGCCGCTGGAGCTCCGCGTGGGTAGGTGCGGAGTCTCCTCAGCGTCTGTCTCCTTCACCCCGCTGCTGCTCATCAGCTCGCCATGGAAGCAGCGCTCTTGCTGGTCTCCCCACTTCCTCTGAAGTGAAGCAGGTGTTTGATCTCCTTGGGTCTCGCTGTCTTTTGAAAAAGAAAAACAGATTCTCCAATGGAGACTGAAGTCAGCATCGGTTACATGAGATAAGCACTATTAATTTAGTTGATATATGTAGCCCCTCCTTTAGCCAAAGCTTAGAGGGACCTGGTCATTGGAGAGCATAATCATTGTCTCCATAGGATTCTGACCCAGTTCCTAGTTCCAGATATGGGTTCCCTTCCACTGAGCGGATCTCTTAGCCAATCAGAAAGCCATTGGTTACCCAGCAAGGCTGTGTGCCACCCTTGCCCTGCTGTGTACTTCTCCTCAGGCTGGTTGCTTCTGGGTAGCTTCGACCCTGGCTCGCTCACAGTGTGGTTAGCCACTTTCCTCAGCAGCTCACTTAGCGCTTTTCAGCACTAGACCGGCTGTATGGAGACTGGCTCTCTTCCGGATTCCAGCTGCATCTCTGTTCTGTGTCATCAGCATGTGGTGTCTTCACCAAAACAGTCTTACCTTTTACCTCAGGTGGGTAAGCAAGTGCTTTGACAGAAGCCTGTCTTGGTTTGGGGATCCAGTAGGTCTCTCTGATCAATAGTTCATTATGGGTACAAACTGGTTCCTGGTATTAGGAGTTATAGGCCAGAACCAAAAAAAAATTTAGGTTAGGCTTCATCCAATTTGATTGTATTCCTGTCTCATGACCCTCAATCCATTTCCCTGCTCCTGACTCCTATTCCACTGGACACCCTTCTCTTTTAAGTAGTCCTTCCTCTGTTTTGATTTCTCATTACTTTTTTTCCACCATGCTCCATGTCAAAATATTGATGAGGTGTAAGTATTATGGGGTTAATGACAAGTATTGTGGGGTAACAAGATCAGTTTGTGTCCAAAGGACAGTGCTCCAAACTACCCCTTCCCACTCTGTGACTTACATTCTTTCTGCCCCCTCTCTGCAATGTTCCTTGAGCCACTGAGTACATCATAGAAGGAGACTTAAAAATACAATGCCAGGTTAATGAGAACAATTAGTGTGTATATCAAAACCTTCAAGACAGTAATTTAGAAGTAAATATAAGAATAGAGTATCTTAGATAAATTCTAATTAGAGAAATTTTCTAAATATGAATATGCTTTTTTAAGTACCATAGCAGAGTACAGAAAGGGCAGGAAGCTTTCTGTAGGCACAAGACTTCAAGATCTTTTCCTGTAAAACCTCAAGCTGCATATGTCATAAGTAGTCAGTCACCTTATCTTCTTTGATTTTGGAAGTGACCACATTTCAGACATTCCCTGGATTAGCATACTAGTGTCTTTACCACGTTGTTCTCTGTAAATGGAATTATTCAGTCACAAAACTGCTCACAACCCATAGAGTGAGAGCTGGCTAGAGGTATCTTCCTGGTGGACAATTGTCCATAGACAAAGATTAGCATGCTAGGTTATTGACTCAGTATCCACGTGGATCTGTGATGTCAAACATCTATTCTGCCTCAGCTCAAGTACTGTCTCATATTCACTTAGGAAACTTGCTTTGTCTGAAACTACTAATTGAGATTGTTTCTGGAAGGCTTTCCAATAGAAAAGCCAAGAGCCAGAAAATCCAATTGGGAAGTCTAAGTTTAGAGTTTCAGGTGGCTTTAGTGTCATTTCTTGTTTTGATGTCTAACTTCTGGGAACATATAACAGAGCTCTGTGTTCTCTGGAACACCACTGATGGAAAAGCATCCAGTGCAAAAAGCCCTGTTACCAATCAGCTCATCATGAAGGATTGAACAGGCAGTTTCATCCCGGCCAGTAGTAAGCATCCTTAGGTTACTAGTTACAATCTTCTGCTTGGACTCAGCTGACAAAACTGCACATAAACTGGATGTTTTGTGAAGAAATTATTTTCTTGGATACAAAGAGCTGTGTGTACTATAAATGTACAGTAAGGCAGAGCTTGGCTCAGTTAAACTCTGATTCTCTGTCAATGGCAGCTCTGCAGAGGACACAGACAAGTGACCACACGGTGGTTTGGACCATGGAGGTGTGCTCACAAAATCTTTGGTAGTTTTCTGCTTACTAAGGAAGGTGATTAGGAGAGATACATAACGTTTTTATATAACATTTTCTAATACTCATGACCAAGAGTTGCATATAGTAAAGGCCTACACATTTCAGATGTGTCTGTTCTGTCATGTGTATATGGGTAGAGTGTTTTATAGAAGGTTCTTGTGGAAACGTTCAGAACCAAATTAACAATTAAAAGGACCAACCGATTACTGTGACTTCATATGCACATGCCTACCTATGTTTACATGTGGGACATATTCTGAAAATTGATTGTAGGGAAGACTGAACAGCTGTTTCTTATTTATTTTCACACATTTGGTACAATTTCCAGAGAAGGAATGAATTCCAGTAAAAAACTCCTCCATACTAAGCAAAGAATATTATTTAAGTTTTTATCTGTTCTTTATGCTTTTCTTGCCGATCAGCGGAATATATACCATACTACTTGTTATTTATCCTGTGCTGAGTTCATTATAGTATGTGGCTGCTTTTCTATGCTTTTCCACATGGAATTCAACATTAATTCAAGGATCTCTGCCCCAATATTCTCATCTAATTATATTCTTATAACTCAAATATGAGTGCCTCCGTAATTATGGATAGACATGAGATGGCAGTGTGATGTTGCTGATGACAGGGAGTCCCCTTCCTATTTTAAGTGACTTTAACTTTCAAAGGGATCTTCCTTGTACCAAACTCATTCACTGCAGTGGCTCTGAATAAAAATAACTATTACCCTTTCAGAGTAATTTTTAAATATAAAGATAGGTGTATTGGGCCACACTAGTTCTTATTCTTTTTTTTTTTTTTTTTTTCTCGATTTTTCAAGGTAGGGTCTCGCTCTGGTCCAGGCTGACCTGAAATTAGCTCTGTCATCTCAGGGTGGCCTTGAACCCATGGCAATCCTCCTACCTCTGCCTCCTAAGTGCTGGGATTAAAGGTGTGCACCATCATGCTCAGCTTAGTTCTTCTTCTAATAGGTCATATTTTCTCTTGCTGAAACTTTCCTATGAAGACTTGATGGCTTGATTTTGAGGAAATTGGAATAAATGTATGCCTGCCCCTTCTTATACATGATATCTAGCATGTCTGGAACAAGTTCTACCTTTTCAGGTACAAACAAAAGGATGCTTCCTTTACTAATGTAAAGAGATAAACACTATTCCCTGTACCAAAGGTCTCTACACTGTCCCTTGGAATTTGGGACTAAGAACCCTGGCACAAAGGCAGTGAGTGACCTCTTAAACTGTTATTCAACACTACGGTAGGAAACTAGAAAGCCTCAGGATGGTGTCATTTAGGATTAAATGCCATAATACCTGTTACAAAGCCTTCTGCTTTCTCTTTCCCACATGTCAACACAGTTCTAGGTATGTCCAAGACAGACACAGGCACACAGCAGACAGAAGTTCACCAGGGCTCTGGGCAAGCCTCAAAGTATTCATTGAACCCAGGAAGACCACTGAAGAGCAGCCCACTGGACCTACTAACTGTTAAATGTAAACATCAAACAAAGGAAGATCGATGCATGGATTGCGTATGCACGTGAAAGTGCACGTGCACTTGCTCGTGTGTTTGTGCCTGTGGAGGCCAGAGGAGAACTTCAGGTGTCCCCATTGCTCATATATGCATTTCTTTGGATTGGGTTTTCTATCTGAACTTGAGCTGTGGATTATAGAAGCCCCAGTTATTATCTGATCTGTACTTCCCACAGGGTTGAGGTTACTGGCTTGTGTGGCTTGGCCCAACTGTTTATATGGGTTCTATGGAATTGAAGTCAGACAGAGTCAGACCCTCTTTGGCCCTCAAACCTGCGTAACAAGCACTTTTAACTGCTGAGCCATCTTCACACCCCTTACCTTTTTCTTTTTTTAAATTTACTTGACAGAGAGAGAATGGGCACACCAGGGCCTCCAGATGCATGGACCACCTTGTGCTGAGGAATCAAACCTGGGTTCTTAGGCTTCACAGGCAATCTACTTAACCACTAAGCTATCCCTCCAGCTGTCTTTTTTTGCGATAGTGTCTCTCACTGCCTGGCACTTGCCAAAGTGGCTGACTAGTGAGTCCCAAGGATCTGCCTGACTTCGCCTCCCCAGCTCTGGGATTATAAGTACATACCACAAAGCCCAGGAAGCATGAACATCTGCTAATTTATGTTATAGAGTAATGCAAGAAAAATTTCCTATATTGTGATTTGGGAATACATACAGAGTGGGTTATGTGACGACTCCTTTCTGATCACAAGAACTTACTGGGACCTCTGTGCCTCATCTCACTTGTGAGGAAGGAAGACCCAAATTGCATAATGTAAAAATGTCACCTCTGACACATCTCACGTAAGTTAAAAGCATCATTTCCCCTTCTAGACAGCATATTGATCCCATTTTTGGAACTGATACTGGCAGCCATCCTAACTGGGTAAGTGGCAAGTTCATTAACTCCTTCCCCAGCCTGTCCACATCTTCAGCGTAAAAATCCCGTGTTAATAGTGATCCCCAGCATCTCCAACCCCCTCACAGACAGGTACTAGGATCAGGAAATGTGTTTTTCAAAGGAGAATAGCCTTCTTGAGAATATATGGTAATGGATTTCAGGGTCTTCTAGGGAAATGAGAGAGTACTTCATACACCCTGCAAGGCCAGGACAACCTAGAGATGCTAGATTTTTTAGAAGGCAAGCAAGACAGAATATTCTTAACTATCTAAAGAGGTGCTTGCTAAAAATCAATGCATCATAAGCAGGAAAATGACTAGGATAAAAGAAAGTAGTTAGGGGCTGGAGAGATGGCTTAGTGGTTAAGGAGCTTGCCTGTGACACTTACAGACCCAGGTTCAATTCCCCAATACTTACATAAGCCACATGCACAAGGTGGTGCATGTGTCTGGAGTTTGTTTGCAGGTACTAGAGGTCCTGGCAGTCCATTGTATCTCTCTTTCTTTCTTTCTCTCTCACTCACTCTCTCTCAAATATATTATATATAATAATAGTATATATATATTAAAGAAAGTAGTTCCATGATTTTAGTGTAATGCGAAAAAAATTGCTTTAGTAACAAATATTGGGTTAAAAGGCAATAAAAATATTTTTTCAGTACTAAAGATAAAACCCATGACTTTGTGCATGTTGGGCATGCACTATTACTGAGCTATGCCACCAATATATAATATTTTACTCCTTGGAGACTATGCATGATTTTCCAACACTAAAAAGAAGAGGTAATTAGTCAGTATCTTTCAAATTAACTTCCAGAGTTGTCTTGCGATTATACTTTCAAACTTTTTTCGAACAAAAAATTTATTGAC
The DNA here is from genome assembly GCF_020740685.1 of Jaculus jaculus. Classification (NCBI taxonomy): domain Eukaryota; kingdom Metazoa; phylum Chordata; class Mammalia; order Rodentia; family Dipodidae; genus Jaculus; species Jaculus jaculus. The sequence goes on from NC_059118.1 coordinate 57,862,847, forward strand.
ACAAAAAACCATTCTCTTATGTTCCTCCTTCTCCCAATTTAATCCCATTAAAAAAAACTAGAACATTTTTCATTATGTCATTTGAAAAGTCCTAAATTGATAACAGCCAACATTTAATTTATATAGACCCAAATCTCCAAGAAATTCTCAATCCATTTGCCTCTTGGTTTGTAATAAACTAATTCAGAAACACCTTGTTTCACAGATTGACTTATGTGTAAGTCCTCATGAAATTTCCACTAAATATTATTTTTTTTTTTTGCACTTATGGGAAAGGAAATAAAGTAGAATCGCTGTGAGATCAAGGTCACCATGAGACTACATAATGAGTTCCAGGTCAGCCTGGGCTAGAGTAAGATCCTACCTCGAAAAACCAAAAAAAAAGTAAATTCTTCCAATAAACAGTTAACACACACACACACACACACACACACAGAATAGGCAGCTTAATTAAAAAAAAAATCAAGCTTTTGGAAACTGTCTATAGATGTTTTTAGAATACCATAGTGTGGTTTGGGGAGATGGTTCAGTGGGTAAGAGAACTTGATATTCAAAAATGGAGACCTGAGTTCAATTTCCAGCATTCATGTAAAAAAAAAAAAAAAAGAACAAATCTAAGCAAGGCCATGCATGCATATAACCACAGTGCTATGGGGGAGGAAACAGAAGGATCCCTGGGGCTTGCTCATCAGCCATTCTGGCTAGAAAACAGTGAGCTCTAAGTGCAGTAAGAGAGTTCATCTTAAGGAAATATAGCAGAAGAGTTACAGATAGAGCCACCTGATGTCCCCCCATGAACTTTCCACACAAGAGCATGGGGCACACACATCTGCACACACATCTGCACACACAACATATACACCATACTTATTACACCCACACATCCACATACATACACATGGTGGAAGAGGGGAGAGAGAGAATATACTGGCACTCATGAGAGAAATATTTTTCCTGTGGCATATTTTATACTTTATTTGAACTGTAAAGAAAAACTGGACAGAAAGTTTCCATGGCCTCCCCTTCCATGAACATTTTCCATTGTCCATGGTTGTAAGTGATGCATCAATGTTAACACATTAGTTATTAAAGTCCACTGTTCTTTTGTTTTTCATTCTTTGTATATAAATCCTATGGATTTTGCAGAAAATAATGCCTCATACCCATCAGACAGCTCCATGCTGACTACATCCATTATTTTTAATACTAGTGCCCCAGTTAGTCATCTCCCTTTTCCCTGTAACTGTCGGAGACCAATGACCCTTTCTTCGTCTCCATTGCTTTGCCTTTTTCAGGGTGTCATTCTATTAAAAATAATATAAAATCAGCCTGGCGTGGTGGCGCACGCCTTTAATCCCAGCACTCGGGAGGCAGAGGTAGGAGGATTGCCATGAGTTCAAGGCCACCTGAGATGACAGAGTTAATTCCAGGTCAGCCTAGACCAGAGTGAGACCCTACCTCGAAAAACCAAAAATAAAATAAAATAAAATAAATCATATAATATAACATAAAATGCATCCTTTTCTGACTATCTTCTTTCTCTTAGTGATACTCACTTACGAGCTATGTCTTTTAAAATATATTTTACTGATTTACTTGCAAGCAGGGGAGAGAGAGAATGAGGCATCTGAGAAAGGGCACATTAGGACCTCTAGCCCAGATGCATGTGCCACTTTGTACCTGGCTCGGTATGAGTATTGGGGAACCGATCCTGACTTGTTAGGGTTTGCAAGCAAGTGCCTTAAACACTGATCCATCTCTCCAGCTCAAGAGCTTTGTCTTTCATGGATAGATAGCTCATTACTTTTCAATATTGACTAATGTTCCTTTGTATGAGTGTATATATCATTCATTTATTTTTTTCGTTGACTGGCACAAAGTGAATCTTGGTTGTCTCTAGTTTTAGCAATTATAAATAAAACTTCCATAAGCATGTGTGCACAGGTTTCTATGTAGATTCAATTGTTCAACTCACTTGTGATTGTGGGATTGCATGGAAAGGGTATGTTTAGTTTAATAAGAAACTACTGGGCTGGAGAAATGGGTTAGCAGTTAAGGTGCTTGATATGCCAATGGCACAAAGTAAGCCAATGATGTGAGCCTAAGGACTCCTGTTTGACTCTCCAGGTCCCCCATAAGCAAGACACACAGTGACAGAAGTGCACAAGGTCACACAGGCACACAAGGGATCACACATCTCTCTCTCTCTCTCTCTCTCTCTCTCTCTCTCACACACACACACACACACACACACAAATGGCAGTCTGTTGGGCTTGCCTCTAAAAAAAAAAATAAATAGAGAGAGAGAGAGAGAGAGAAAGAGAGAAAGAAAAGAAATTATCAAGCTGTCTTCCAAAGTGCTTGCATGAGGAAAATATTTTAAAATATTTTTGGAAGCAGCAAAAGGAAATATATTGTATGTTCTGAAAATCTATCATTGATTTATTGCATGATATCAAAGATAAATTATGTAATGTATATGGATTTATGATTTTGGACTCATTCACTAAAGGAAAGCCCAGTACTATTCACACATAGTGAAAAAACAATACACATCCCTCTTTATTTTACTACACAGCCCTCATCGGCATGTGTGTGGTATGTGGTGTGTGCATGCTTGCGTATGTGCAGATATGCTTGCAAGTAAACAGAAGCCAGAGGAGAAAGTGAGATGTCCTTTCTCTACTGCTCATCCGAATATTTCCTTGAGACAGTCTCTGATGGAACTCAGAGTTAAAGTTTCTCTGCATCCCAGTGATGCTGTGGTCTCTGCAACTTCCGGCTGTATCTGTGGGTCTTAGGGAATCAAACTCAGGAGGTTGCAAGATCTCTTAGGTCTTCATGCTTGTGGCAAGTGGTCATATACATTGAGCTATCTCCACAGTCAATACCTAACCCTCATTTGAACCAATCAATACCAATCTCTGCCTAGCTTCTGCAACAAGGCCTGGCATATAGTGAGCCAATGATGAGTGACTTTAGTTGCAAATACTATTTTCAGCTTTGGCCTTATGTCATCCCATGTCTTTTGTGAGTCTCAAATCCCTCCAGTCCCAAAGGAAAGTCCCTCAAGTGGCTCCTTGCCCTTGTCTTGTCTTCATGCCCTCTATGCCAAAGGGCCATGAGACCCACCAAAGTGCATCTTTCCTAGCTTCTCTATCCTGGGGCTGGATCCATGTTCCAGGCTGTTAGCCAAATATGTGCAGAGAAGCTTCCATTGCTTTTGCTGTAAGGGTCATATTCTTGGGTTATCACAGTAGGTCGCTACCTACACTGTCTTCTCCAGCCACCCATTGACCTTAAAATGCTCACTCGATCCCCTATCTGCAGTGGGTGTGTTCTGAGATACTTCGAACAAACCTAACACTGCAGATAGCACTGAACCCTGGATAAAACATGTTTTCTCCACACAGGCACCAATATGATAAAGTTTAATTTATAAAGTAGGCACAACAAGAGAGTTACAATAATAAAATAGAATAATTATAGTAGTATGCCATAATAAAAGCTATTATATCATGAACTTTTTTACTGGCATTTTTGGACCACAGTGACTGTAAAGCTGAAGCCACAGAAAGCAAAGGTGTGGATGCGAGGTGGGGAGGGACCCTATAGATGCATTATTGGGTGCAGAACATCTTCTCATGTTCCTTCTTCCCTCCATGTTGCCTCCTTCTTTCAGTGAGTTGTTGAGTCGCAGCTGCATATCCAGAGCCTTTAAGCAAGACACTGCTCTGCGTTTAATAGAGAGATCCATGGCCCCCAAAGCACAATGCCATGTATCAAATGAGACTTGTGATGGTCAAAGCATTCTCAGGGCTCAAAGGAGCTGAAGGTCTAGGCTGTGATGGGAGTGAGGCGAGACACTTTAGAAGTGCAGGTGGGCATCAGAGATGGGCTCATGGGGGGTCAGATATTCTCCTGATTAACAAAGTTATTATGATATAGTTTTATTTTTGTTTATTTATTTGAGAGAGAGAAATAGGGAGAGAGATAGAGAATGGGCACACCAGGTCTTCCAGCCACTGCAAATGGGCTCCTGATGCATATGCCACCTTGTGTATCTGGTTTACACGGGTCTTGGGGAATCAAAAAGAGGTCATTTGGCTTTGCAGGCAAATGCCTTAATTACTGACCACCTCTCCAGCCCAATGATATAGTTCTTTTATTATTATTATTATTTTTAATTTTTATTTATTTATTTATTTGCGAGCCACAGACAGAGAAAGAGGCAGATAGAGAGAGAGACAGAGAGAATGGGCACCCCAGGGCCTCCAGCCACTGCAAATGAACTCCAGACAGGTGCGCCCCCCTTGTGCATCTGGCTAAAGTGGGCCCTGGAGAATCGAGCCTTGAACTGGGGTCCTTAGGCTTCACAGGCAAGCGTTTAAACACTAAGCCATCTCTCCAGCCCAATGATATAGTTCTTAAATGTCTCCCAAAAGTCATGCGTTGAAGACTCAAGCTATGGTGTGATTGCAAAGCGGTAGAAACTTTAGGAAATTGGGAGTAGTTCAGAAGTTGGGGTGGGGGGATGTGCCTTTGAAGGTTACACTGGGATTGCAGGCCCTTCCTCTCTAAGTTTCTGTCTGCTTCCATGAGGTAAACAGTTGTGTTCTACCCTGTACGCCTTCTATGATGTCCTCCCTTGTCATAGGCCCAAGTGGCCTGAAACTGAAACTTCTGAAACCAAGAGCTGAAAAAAACCTTTCTTGCTTTAAGTTGGTCTGTCTCGAGTATTTTGTCCCAGCAATGGGAATTTAATGAACACAATATTCCTTTAAATATAATTAGAAACCAGCTGTCTTAGGAAGAAGTACTGGTGTGGAGGAAGCAAAGGACGGGCTAGGATGGCTTAGGCATGCTAGGGAGAAGTGGCCAGTGCTGCTGGAAAGCCCCTGAGCTGGGCAATGCGTCTGGTCCCTGCCTAACCCCTTGTATGAGACACCCATGTGCCACGTGTGAGGACAACTTAGTCTCTAGTTTTTCCCAAAAGAAGTTCTGCATTCAGTGAAGACAAAGGACTCAGTACCCCTCACGGCTCAGAATACAGAGGAAACTTGTAGAAATCCACACTGAAAAGCACATATTGTTGGTTCTTCAGAGGGAAAAAGCAGGTTAATTTTTTTTAACTGTGACAAAAATACCTGACCTGAGAAACTTCAGGAAGGAAAGGTTTGTATCACAGTTTCAGTTCACTGTGGGCCTGAATGTGGCCGTGGATGCTTGTGGTTTCATGGTGGCCCAAAGCAGAGAATGAGGAAGAAGCCAGGATGCAGGATACAACTGTCAGAGGTATAATCCACTGGCCTTCTTCTCACAACTAGGGCCCACCTCCCAACCCATCCACCACCTCCCGAGGGCTCCATCTAATTACAAATCCATTCGCAGATGAATCCACTGGTGGAGGCACACACTTTGAAACTCAATCACTTCCCTAAAGTTCCATTTCTGCACCTTGTTGCCCTGGGGATTAGGCCTTCTAGACGTGAGCCTTTGGGGAAAACATTTCATCTTCAAATCTTAACACAATGCCATAGGGCCAAGGAATATCACCATCCAAGGATGATGTTAGAAATGCAAATGTATGTGTCCCACCCAGACCTTTTGAGTCACAAATCCCAGGAGTGGGGCTGAGACACATATGCACAAATAGGAATTCTGATGCTAGAGAAAGTTCTGGAATCACTATTTAAGATAATTGCAATAGTCAATGAGAGAAAGGCTAAAGTGTTTATCAAGGCTTTCTTGCTGTCATTAGTCAACGGGATTCCAACTAAGTGAAAAGCACCCCTATGTAGCACTTTGGGGCTGTGATAGGTTTAGTATGTTATTGCAGCTCACAAGGAGCAATCGCTTTAATGTAATCTAATCTGTGGCTTCATTCTCTTGAGATAAGCAAGTCTTCTGAAACTTTGCATGTATACAAAAGCATTATAAAATCGAATGAACTGTAAAAAAAACTTGTACAGTAATTTATCCATCCATGTTGACAGTTCAGTTGTAAATGTTTATAGCACCTCATAGACCAGGTGAGAAAACTCCTGGGTCCATGTGAAAAGCCTTACAGCAACCACAACCTGAGGAATGTTGGCAGGGCCCGGGGCTTGGCACCATAAATTCAGGGGGGAAAAGGGGCGAAGGGCCAAGCTGCATTAGTAAATATTTACAAGCAAATCACTGAAGAATGAGAGGGTTTTTATTAGAGTCATTTTGAATAGTGGTATCTGAAACTGGAAACGAATGTGTTGCTGAAATACAAATGGGAGGAAATTGCTTTTGTGGGAAAACATTTCCTCTCCTTGGTGGGTTTCTCTTTTGTGTTCTGCCTGCTCAGGTCGTGGAATTTCAGGGCGACTGGGATCTCCTGATAGGAGAGGGGACTGGCTTCTATTCTAATCTCCCCAAGGTGACCTCAGGCAAGGTGCCTCTGTCCTCCCTGGGTGAGCTTTTTCTCATGGGGGGACAATGACCTTAATGTTGAACTCTCTGTCAAATGCTGTAAGATCTGCAGATAGCTGTTTCTAAATGCAGACAATTAAATGAAGGACAAAGAGCCCAAGAAACAAGCAGCAGAGGCCCCAATCCTGACCCTCTTCCCTCACAGTGGTTGCATAACCACGGAGACTTTAAATCACAGCATAAGCTTGGAGCCACTCAGAGATTGGCGATATAGAAAGGGGTTCGTATCTTTGGAGAACATAAGCAACAGGGAATAAAGACAGCTAAACTGTTCTTGAAATGTGATAATTACCTGAGTTGGTATTGTGCAAAAGGGGCTTACTGGGGAGTTATTTTTGCAGCTAGTGGCAAAGGGTGGTGTTGCAGAATGAAGAAGAATAGAAAGAGGCGAGGGCCCTTGTGCTGCTGCTTTCAAAAGTATACCTTCATTGGCAGATAACAGGGTAGAGGGTTGAAGAGATGGCGATAGACAGACTGACTGAGCAGAGGTCTCAAAAATCAGTATGACAGAAAGGGTCCGCTGTACATGCGTCAAAGATTAAATAGAACATCAACATTTCAATATTCTGCTATTCAATAGAGACAATGGGGCTGAAGAGATAGCTTGGTGGTTAAGGCCTTTGAAGCCTAAAGACCCAGGTTAGATTCCCCAGAGCCCACATAAGTCAGATGCTCATGGTGGCACATGCATCTGGAGTTCATTTGCAATGGCTAGAGGCCCTAGCGTGTTCATTCTTACCCGCCTTCTCTCAAATCAATCACTCAATATCACAAAATATATATTTAAAAAAAAAGACACTATGAAGAAATTAATGGCTTAGATGGGGAGAAACTATTTGAAAGGCAAATGTCTAGGGAAAGATCATCTGGATATAAAGAACTCTTACCCCTTACTAATAAAAAAGGCAAATAATCAAAATGATTAAAATTTCAATAGTGGTCTTAAAATATCTGAGTAGCCATCATACATACAAAAGAAGTGTCCAAAATAGACCTACTTCTTCAGTAGTCAAGATTTATCATGCCAATGCAAGTTAAAACCATGACTTAGCAGCATGTAGCTGATAGTGTGGTGACAATTTGATTTAAAAGACTGACCTTGCCAGGTGTGGTGGGGCACACCTTTAATCCCAGCACTAGGGAAGCTGAGGTAGGAAGATCACTATGAGTTTAAGGCCACCCTGAGACTACACAGTAAATTTCAGGTCTACCTGGGCTAGCGTGGTACCCTACCTCTAAAAAAAAAAACAAACAAAAGCAAAAAAGGCTGACCTTATCAAATGCTGGTGGGAATAAGGACATTGTTGGTGAGGGTACAATACACACTACTCAATTCAGGAAAAGAGCCATGCCATTAGTTTTTGAAATGAAATATCATCCTTCTTTATTATCCACTCTGAAGCAGTGACCCGAGAGAAATGAAAACTCAAGCCCACAAAAAGGTTTGTACAAAAATCTTCTCAACAACTTTATTTATAATGGTCCCAAATTGGACAGCACATCTGTCTATCAGAAGGATAATAGGAAAACCAAGGTTGAGATGAGTCATACAATAGGATGCTGTTCAGTGTTAGGAGGGGATAGCTATTGATATGTGAGTGAATTTGGACAGCTCTTAAGCAACATGCGAATGAAAAGAGCCTTGTATGCATGCTAAATGGTTCCTTTACAGGAAGTTCTAAGACAAACAAATCAGTGTTGGAAAAATAATCCAAAAGACAATTACATCTTGGGTCTAGACATGCCTTTTTAAATGGAAGGGCCATGAGGAAACTGTCTGGGGTGATTGTAATATTCTATAAATTTATGCAAATTCAGACCGCATGGGTATATGCATGTATCAAGTTCACTAAATGTATACTTAGTATTTGTCCATTTCATTGTATGTTAATTTACCTGAATAAAAAAGAAATCCATAGACAAACACAGATGTCTTATGCATCCTGAACTACCTAGGGAAGCAGCACAAATGAGAGAAAGCATGGTATTTGTCTTTGAGACTAGCTTGATTAGTATAATTATCTCCGGTTGCATCCTTTTATATGCAAATGGAATATCATTTTTCTTTATGGCTGAAAAAATTCCTACAAACACTCTCATCACATCGCCTTTACTCCTCTGTTGTCAGACACCTAGGCTGCTTTTATAATAGCCATGTATGGTAGTTTAAATTGATGTTCCCCAACAGACTGAGGAGTGTGACTCAAGCTTGTGACTTGGTGTCACTGTGGATGGATCCTGTGGTCCAGCCCTGAACTGTTACTGGGGGTGCATCTGATATATGCAGAGGATGGGAGTTCTGTCTGGGGTCCCTGGAGTGTGCTTGCTTGTGGTGCTGCAGTTTGTATTTCTCTATGCATGTGAAAGGGGTCCAACTTCATGCACCATTACAGGACTTCCCCTGGGTCTGTAAGCTTCAATAAATCAATTCCTTCCATAAACTGTGTCAGGTCTGGAGGTCCATCAGCAACATGAAGCTGAGTACTAAGATACAATTTGTACCAGGAGTGGAGTGTTGCTGCATGGTAAATATAACCATATGGATTTTGATACTTTGGAACTTTTGTTTTGGAGGAATGGGTACAGATTTCGTACTACCTTCCAGAGTGTTAAGTTTTATGGGCTATTCTGGTAAGGGTTTGAAAATGTTAAGCACAGAGAGCATTGCATTTTAAGGCTATGCTTATCAACTTTCTAAGGGAAAGGAAAGACTGCAGAGAACTTTGAACTGGGTTACTAGCATAAGGGCTGGCTGTGTTCTGTTGTCCATACCCAGAGTGTTTGATCAAGGTTAAATATATAATGGGCTTAAGTATGTGGATAAAGGTATGGAACTGAGACATTTAAGACTTAAAGTCGCAAAAATTCAAGCAAGTTTAAAATTATGGGCACTTAGATTGGTTGTTACATCTACTATTGTTCAGGAGATATTGCCATGTTTAAGGAAGATCACCCAAGTACTTTACATTGAAACAGTGAAAGAATGCCTGAGGAATGACTGAACGGTAGAAATGCAAACTATTTTGAAAGGAAATGACTGAAAAGAATAAACCTCCTCTCCCTAGTAACATAGACTGGAGAAAAGACAGCAACTTCAACAAATGGTGCTGGACAAATTGGATGACCACATGCAGAAAAATGAAACTAGACCCACGTATGCCACCACACAAAAAATCAAGTCCAGATGGATTAGACTTCAATATAAGACCTGAAACTTCTCCTACTGGAAGAAAATAAAAACAAAAAAAAAAAAAACCAGGAGGAACTCTCCACTATATAGGAGTGGGGAAAGACTTCCTGCGCAAAACCCAAGTACCCCAGGAACTTAAACAATCACTCAACCAATGGGTTATCATGAAGCTAAAACGCTGTTGCACAGACAAACATACCATAACCAGAACCAATAGATCACCTATTGAATAGGTGAAAATCTTCTCAGGCTATACCACTGACAGAAGCCTAATTTTGAGAATCTACAAAGAACTCAAAAAACTAAACAGTAAAATATCAAACAACACACTCGAGCAAAGAATGGAGCAGAGAACTCAATAAGGAGCTCTCAGAGGAAGAAATGCAAATGACTAACACACACTTAAGGAAATGTTCAATAACCCTAACCATCCGGGAAATGCAAATTAAAACAACTATGATATTGTACCTTACTCCAATAAGGATAACAATCATTGAAAAATCAAATGACAGCAAGTGTTGGTTTGGATGTGCAGAAATAAGAACCCTCATTCACTGTTGGTGGGATTGTAAGCTTGTACAACCACTATGGAAATCAATATGGAGATTCTTTAAAAGGATGAATATAGAGCTGCCAACAAAGCTAGCTATTCCCTTAACGGGCATTTAACCTACATGCTCCACGCATCACTACAGAGGTATCTGCTCAACCATGTTTATGTCTGCTCAATTCATAATAGCTAAGAACTGGAATCAACCCAGGTGCTCCTCATTGGGTGAATGGATGACCAAGCTGTGGCACATTTACATAATGGAATTCTACTCAGCAGTGAGAAAAAAAAAAAGCCAATGAAATTTGTAGAAAAATTGTCGGTCTTGGAACAGATCATACACAGAGAATTCACACAATCACAGAAAGTCAATTGCCACATGGTCTCACTTATCTGTGGTTCCTGACCTGGATCAGCTCCAGTTGCTAACATACCTAATAGGCAGCTCAAGGCTCATACAATAGGTAGGGAAGGGCTTGGGGGAAGGGGAAGGGTATGTGGAAAAAACATGCAACTTAACCCAAAATTAACTGGTACCATAGAAACCTTTATCCATGAAAGTAGACTAAAAGGTTAAACCTTCAACAGGAGCATAGGGGAGCATCTGAAAAGAAAAGCCCTTGAGAGGATGGGATGAAGCCTAACTTAAAAAAAAAAATTTTCTTTCTTTTTTTTTTTTTTTTTTCTTGCTTCTGGCCTGTAACTCCCAGTACCAGGATGAGGTTACCATCCACAATAAACTGTTGATTGGAGAGACCTTCATGGTTCACAAAACAAGACAGACTTTTGTCAAAGCACTTGATTAAAAACCCACTTTGGATGACACCATATGCTACCAGCACAAACATGGAGAGACCTGGCTGGAATCCAGAAGAGAGGCAGACCCTAGACAGTGAGCCCTTCTAGTGCTGGAAAGTACTACAAGAACTAGTGGGGGAAAGTGGCCAGCAATGGTCCAAGCAGCCAGGAGCTAAAGCTACTCCGAAACAAACATCCTGATGAGTTGTACACACAAGTGCAATTGTGGCACCCAACCTTAGTGGGTAAACAATAGATTTATGATTGGCTAAGAGTTCTTCTCAGAGGAAAGGAACCCATATTGTGAAGTGGGAAACAGGTCAGTACCCTATACAGTGCTCTCCAATGTCAAACGCCCACTGTTTGGGGGCTAAAAGAGGGACTACATCCATCAAATTCTCTCTAAGTTAATAATGCTTATCCCATTTAACCTATCATGACTTCACTCTTCATTAGAGATGATGCTTCTCTTTTTCAGATGGGAGCCAGACCTGAGGAGATAAACTACCCTTCACACTCCAGCCAAGGCCCAGCTGAAACCAGAGGAATTGGGGAGATGAGCAAAAGTGCTGCTTCCATGGTGTACCTGATAATCAGCACCATAATGAAGCAGACAGATGCTGAGGACACACAATACTTACCAAAGCAGAGATCCAGAGGTTCTTAAAAGCCCATCACTGAGGTTGACTTAAAACTCACCCGGCATGGCTCAGGGAATTTTGCAAAAGAGGGACAGGAAGATTGTTAAAGCCACAGTTGGGACATCATGTCCAGAGGCACTGCCTGTCCCCAATAACTGACTGCTGTTTCCACAACACATAACTTACAACACCCCTGGGGAAAACTTGAGACTCTAAAGAGGAGGGAGCCCTTTGGAAAGGGGGAAAGAATGAGGGAAAGGATGGTACCAACACATGATATATCCATACTAAGTATGTTTGTAATTAATCAAAAAAATGATAAATAGAAATTTAAAAATAGAAACCTGCTCTCTTCAAACTCATGATTTACTTCTTCCCTTAATTAACAACATGACTGTGTCCTGCACACCTGGTATTGGTTTTGGAAGCATGAAAATTGCATAGATTGGTCATGCAGTGCATGCAGTTCCAGGTACTGCTGCTGAGATGAGGCATGTAGGTAAGGCATGATAACCCTGATGAAGAGGCTGGTGGAGCCATTGGAAGATGGACTGAGATTTGCATGGAGACCTGAAGATGTTGTGGATATACAAGGACTGAGCAAGGGATACCATGGAGCATGGTTGGCTCAGGATGGAAGTTATTCTTGGCTATTCAGCTCAGCTGGAAGGGTAGAATTGGGAATTCTGGAGAAAGTCACTGGATATGATGTCAGACTTGAACTGCAAATGTCTGGTGTCTGGTGTTTGCCTGATGGTTATTGAGTTTGCATTGATCCAGTCTCTCCTTGTTATGCCTTATAGCAGTTGAAAATATTTACTCTGTGCCTTTAAACACTGAATGTATATAACCTGTTTTGATTTTACAAGACTCACAGTTAAAAGACAGTCTTAAATCTCAGCTGAGACTTAGGACTTTGGAACTATTTTAAGCTATAAACACTATGGGACCTTTGAATTTGGACTGTAAACAATATACGGTGGGAGGTGGTTAAGAATCTATCAGGGGTCAGGGGTGGAATGTGGTAGTTTGAATGAATATCCCCCAATAGATTCAGGAGTTTGATTCAAGCTTGTAACTTGGTGTCACTGTGGGTGGATCCTGGGGTCCGGCTCTAAGGTACCACTAGGGGAAGATCTGAATTCCAGCCTAAGGTATGCAGAGAGCTGGAGCTCTGCCTGGGGTTCCTGGAGTGTGCTTGCTTCTGGTGCTGCTGTGGTATTTCTCTCTGCATGGACCCAGGAAAGGGGCCAGCTGCTTCCACTATTAGGAAGCTTGCCCTTGATCTGTAAACTTCAATAAATCCCTTCCTCCCATAAACTGTATCAGGGTTGGTGGTTCATCCCAACAACATGAAGTTGACTATGAACCAAGCAAACAGTGCTGTGATAAACATTGATGTGCAAATGTCTCTGACATATGCTGACTTGGAGTCCTTTCTGATAAATGCACAGGAGTGACATTGTTTCAAAAGAAAGAATTTAAAAAGACACCAAGGGGAGGACCTGCATGGGAAGAAGGGGTTCCATGGACGGAGAGAGGGAATGGGAGACAAGAATTTATTTTCAGCCCTAAATTCATTTTAATTTATGGTCTAAAATAAGTCCTACAAACACTCCCATCACATTTTTTCATTCCGCTGTTGTTGGACACCTGCATTGGTTCTATGATAGCTGTGTAAACAGTGCTGTGATAAACACTGATATGCAACTGTCTCTGTGATATGCTGACTTGGGGTCCTTTCTGATAGATACCCAGGGGTGCATAGCTGGGTCATATGATAGATCTATTTTTAGTTCTTTGAGGAAACTCAATGCTGATTTTTAAAGTGGCTTGACTAGTTTACATTCCTACAAACAGTATATAAGGTTTCCCTGTTACCCATATCCTTGCCAGCATTTGTTGTTATTTATTTTCTTAGTGACTGCAATTCTGATGAGGTGAGATGGGATCTCAATTTAGTTTTAAATAGCATTTCTCTGACGGCTGCTTTTTTTTTTTTTTTTTTTTTTTTTTTTTTTTTTTTTTTTTGGTGTTTCAAAGTAGGGTCTTACTCTAGCCAAGGCTGACTTGGAATTCATTATGTAGTCTCAGGCTGGTTTTGAACTTACAGCAATCCTCTTACTGCTGCTTCCCAAGTGCTGGTATTAAAGGCATGTGCCACCTCATCCTGCAAACATTTTTTTCATGTGTTTCTTGTCCATTAGCACTTTATCTTTTGACAACTACCTATTCAATTCATTAGCCCATTTATTAATGGATTGCTTAACTGCTTACTTTTAACAATAGCCACATTTATTATATTATATAAAACCTTAGATAGTAGCTGGGCATGGTGGTGCACGCCTTTAATCCCAGCACTAGGGAGGCAGAAGAAGGAGGATCGCTGAGAGTTCGAGACCACCCTGAGACTACATAAGTGAATTCCAGGTCATCCTGAGCTAGAGGGAGGCCCTACCTCGGAAAAAAACAACAACAACAAAATAACAAAAAAACCCCAAAACCTTAGTAAGTATATAAGTAAGAACCAATTACAGATTCTTACACCATGAAATTCACAGCAATATGAATTTATAATCCCTGGGCTGGAGAGATGGCTTAGTGGTTAAGCCCTTGCCTGTGAAGCCTAAGGACCCCGGTTCAAGGCTTGATTCCCCAGGACCCACATAAGCCAGATGCACAAGGGGGCACTTGTGTCTGGAGTTCGTTTGCAGTGACTGGAGGCCCTCGTGCGCTCTCTCTCTCTCTCTCTCTCTCTCTCTCTCTCTGTCACTTATAAATAAATAAAAAAATAAAAAACAAAAAAAGAATTTATAATTCCTGCCATCAAGGGCTGCAGTAGGGTGGCGTGATGAGCATAAGTATAAGCATGGAGACCATTTAAAAGGGCTGAAGCAAAAGGTGATGGGATCTCAGCTGGAAAAAGTTAGTCAAGTATAGTCACTTCCTTAGATTAACAAATTCTAAAGTTGGGAATAAGAAAATAATGATAGGACTCGGTAATGGGTTAGACTGGGAGCAACAAGGAGGCAAAGATGAATGCCAAGTTCTTCTACCTCCTCTCTGTGCCTCCTCATACCTTCTACATTCTCAGCTCTGAGTTCCCTTCCTAAGAACATTGCTAGCAAAACATCATTATGCGCCCTTATCATGCATTTTATGATTTTAACCCACATACCCATACACTTATGTGCAATAGCTTTCTTAGTTCAAACCGAAATTATACTCCATGTATTATTTTATTTGTCTATCTGCTTATTTATCACACCCCTTGCATATATATGTGTGAGTATTTATATATGTATGCATCTATCATCTATCTATTTATCTAACTATCTATCTATCATCTATCTATCAATCTCCTATCTATCTGTAATCTCTCTATTATCCAGCTGCATATCTTTGCAGGCTTTGATTGCAGAGAAGATGACATGGAGAAACAATGACCTATTAAGAAGTTGATGCCAAGGATTCAGGAAAAGACTGTTTTCTTGGACTCTGCTATAAAGCCAGGAAGGGAGGGGTGGCTAAACCTCACAAGTTTGATTTAGTGGCCATGCTAAGTAGCTTAAGTGAAAAAGTGGTGGGAAATCCTTAATGTGGTAGATAGTGTATTGTCATGTGATTGTTTTGTTGTCAGAAAAAGCAGCTCACTTTGTATGCTTGTACCACATAATCCTTTAAGCTAACTCCAGAAACAATTGTTATTTCTTATTCACTCAGGTAGGGAATTGTAACCCAGGATCCTTTTGTGGTCGTCTATCTCCTCTAGATGAGGTGCACAGGGTGCAAAACACACATCTATATAGATCTGTGAGTGCTCATTTGCTCCAAGGGTGACAAGGAAAATCCTAAACTAGAGCTGCTGGCTCAGCTTTTAAAGGTACTTTCTTGCAAGGCCAGAGGGCCTGGGTTTGATTTCGCAGTACCCGTATCAAGCCAGTTACACAAAGTAGCTCATGCATCTGGAGTTCTTTTGCATTCGGAGGAGGCCTTGGTGCACCCATTTCTCTCTCTCCCTTTCTTTCTCTCTGATTGAAAATAAACTACATTTATCTTAGCCTGTTTGTGAATTGAACTGTTTTAACCTCATTGCAACATAAGCCTTGACAATCCAAAGTAAAGATAATGATATTTTATTATGGTTTTGTGCATAACCTGTTTGTTTGTTTATGCAGCTTCTGCAGTATATTTTAATGACATATTTAGGAACATAATATGCATCTTATTTTTCTCCATCTCTCTTATACCATTTCAGCCTTTTATTTATTGCATTTGTTCCATATGTTTCCAGATTTAGTCAAGTAAATAACACATAAATGTGCTCTGATTTCAGGTAACTCATTGTCAATCATAATGTGAGTACTTATAAAGTATCTGTGAGCATTATCCAGGTGGTCCATTCAAAAGTCTACATATAATTTGCAAGCAGAGAAAGAGAGGGAAGATAGACAGAGGCAGGCAGAAGCAAAAGACAAAGAAAGAATGGGCATGCCAGGGCCTCTAGCCACTGTAATTGAACTCCAGATTAGTGCTCCACATTGCACATTTGGCTTTCTGTGGGTACTGTGCAATCCAACTGGAGTCCTTATGCTTTGCAGGCAAGGGCCTTGACTGCTGAGCCATGTCTTCAGCCCCTAAAAGTCTTTCTTAATTCTGGTATTGTGGGAAATAGTCCTGGGAGCAAATTGAACAAGCGAGGAATTAGGATTGACCTTTGGAAAGGGGGTAATCATATACATCACACACACACACACACACACACACACACACACACACACACACGTTTGGTTTTTCGAGGTAGGGTCTCACTCTAGCTCAGGCTGACCTGGAATTCACTCTGCATTCACAGGGTGGCCTCGAACTCATGGCAATCCTCCTACCTCTGCCTCCAGAGTGCCGGGATTGAAGGCGTGCGCCACCACACCTGGCGGGTGTAATTATATTTATCAGTACTGGGCCTACATGTGTCAATTGCATACACAGATAAGTGAAGTTTTATCTCCTAAAGTAGTTACTCTCAAGACATTCACAAATCCTTTGTTATCTCTAAATTAAAAAAAAAAAATAGTCAGGGAATCAAAATAGAGCATCAGACACTGGAACAGCAAGCCCTATCAACAAAAAATTCAGAACCAGGAAGTCAATTTATCTGCAATTCAGATTTCAGACTGTCACTGCTTTGCATATGGTTCTCAGGCTACATGGCCTAAACTATGGTGTGAGAGTGAAGAGATGAAGATAATCACTACACTCACTGACACTAAGCCAGTGCCTCCTGTGACATCTGCCCCCAGTGGGGGGAGGGGGAGGAATAAATGACAGGCCTACTGATCTCTGGTTTGTCACCTCTTTTAGCTCTAATCCCAAGTCTCCTGTAATTGCCTCTGATCAGTAGGGCCTAGAAAAATTGTAATTTCAAGGGGTCTGGGAAGTGAGGGCTTAGTGTGAAACCCTACACTATACAAGAGCAGACATTAGAAGAAAATCTTGCACATCATGGATGCACTCAGCCTCATACTTCACTCTTTGCTGCTCTGTCTCTGAAATTTCCCTTTCTATCTAATAGGGGCTTCTCTTCATTTGTTCTCCTCTTCTTGTTTCTGCTTCATTTTGCTTCTCCTTCTTCACCACTGCTCTCCTGGTTGTCTTCTCTCCTCTTCGGATCTACGCTTTCTTGTGTCTGTCACTTGACACACCATTGATACAAAACATGCATCTTTTTTGAACTAAAAAGTCTAGCACCTAGATGTAAATATTCATATAAATCTTAAAACTTTAAGCATTTAGAGCTGCATCTATTACTCTAACAATGTACCTTTTTCACAGTGACTTGAAAATCAGTGAAAGAAAAAAACAAACGTTAGTGTTAGGAAAAAAAAAAATCTTCTTCAAAAAAGAAGTCATCTCATCTTAGCCAACATGGTCATCAAGTTCAAAAGAGGGATACAACTGACATGAGATTTTCCTTCCTTTAATATCTTAATAACTTAAGAAAAATTTATTTTTCCTTAATAATATGTGCTTTTAAATGTACCTATAATATAATCCTTTCTCAATTAAGATAGTACAGTCAGTGAAACCAATTTATACTTGTAGATAAGATGTCTGATCAAAATGACTGGAGAAATGACTTAGTGGTTAAGGCATTTGCCTACAAAACCAAAGATCCCAGGTTTGATTCCCCAGGACACACATTAGCCAGATGCACAAGGGGGCATACATATCTGGAATTCATTTACAGTGGCTGGAGGCTGTAGTGTGCCCATTCTCTCTCTCTTTCTCTGTCAGATAAATAAAATCAAATATTAAAAAGTTAAGGTTTAAAAGTGAAATAATATTTTTTTAATGAAAATTCCCCTAAGTTGATAAGACTCTAAAAAACTCAGTTGGAAAGATGTGACTAACATTCAGTGTCAAAGCCATCTCACACATTCTTTAAAGTTAAGTTAGAATACTAGCCAGGAAATTTTATGACTGTTCCAATACTCAGATTACATTAGATAATACAAAATAAAATATCAAAGGTAAAAAAATTGCAAGGTATACTTATTTCAACCTTCTACTGTGTTTACTTGATCTTCAACTCTATTTCAAAAAAGTTTATTTACAAATTAATGACAGTCACTGCATTTGACCAGTGTGTACCATTAATCACACTTGGGTTCAGTGCAATCTGTCCTCTTATTTTCTCAGAGTGATGTTTAAAATAGTTCAATGGTAGAGTACTTTCTTAACATTTACAATGCCCTTGGATTATCATTAAAACTTTATAAAAGTGTTTTCTATCCATGTTCTCTGTACATATCTCTATCCCTGGATCAGTATCTTCCTATTCTCATCTCCTCTCTTCCTCTCTCTCCTTTCTGTCTCTCTTGCTTCTTGCCATTGGCAAGATTTAGATAAGATTTAAGATAAGATTGAACAAAGAACAGTTATAGTCAGATAGATATATATCCATATCTACCTATAGATATAGATCTATGTAGTGGTAGATAGATTGATATAGCAGGGACAGACAGTGGAATGTAAGAAAAGCTAGAACAGTGGGACTTAAATTGGATCAAGTAGTATGATGCTGTTGTAGTCAGTGTCCACATTGGTGGTTTGGACATCCAAGCCAGGCACAGTTTAGGGCAGGGATGGATTAATGTCAACCTTACAGAACCAGGGGATAAGCTTCATAAGTGACAGAAGAAGCTGCTTCCATACATCCAAGCAGAAAGAAATCATCATGGTCCAGAAAACAACTAAAGCAACCAACATAAAACCCACCACAACAGCAGGGAACCAGGCAGAGCTCAGACCACTCTGCATGCCTTTTTTATTTTGTTTATTTATTTATTTATTTGAGAGAGAAAGAGAGAGAGAGAGAGAGAAAATGGGCACACCAGGGCCTCCAACCACTGCAAACAAACTCCAAATGCATGTGTCTCTTTGTGCAGCTGGCTTACGTGGTTCCTGGGGAATTAAACCTGGGTCCTTTGGCTTCACAGGCAAGAACTTTAGCCACTAGGCCATTTCTCCAGCCTTTTGCATACCTTTAGACTTTAAATTAGATCTTCCTCCAACACTCCTTTGGTCTGGACCCCAGGATCCATTCCTGGTGACACTTCCTCCAGCCATGAAGCTAGAGTCAAACTTTAATAAAACACCTGAGCCTATGGGGGATATACTTTCAAGCTATCACATTCCACCCCTGGCCCTCAATAGACTCATAACCATCTCAAATTGTAAATTCTATTCAATACAACTTCAAAGGTCCCCATAGCCTTTACCATCTTTAAGGTTGTTTCAAAGTCCCAAGTCTTTTTTCTGGGATTCAAGACTATGCCTTAATTGTGAGTCTGGTAAAATCAAAAGAAGTTACATACTTTCAACATACAATGCACAAACGTTTTCATTTATATAATGTACAACAGGGAGAGACTGGACTAATGCAAATTCAATATCCATTAGGCAAACATTAAATATCTGGAGTTCAAGTCCAACATCTATAACCAGTGACAACAGCCTCTGGATTTCCAATTCCTCCCCTCATCCTGGGTTGAGTCACTGGAACAAATTTCCAATCTGAGCCAAAAGAATTCCATAGTAGCCTCTGTACAGTCCTAGTATATCCAAAACATCTTTGGGTATCCAAGGTAAACCATGGTCTATCCTACAATGGCCTCATTGTTCTCTCTATCTTGGACATCTCAACTTCCCTGCCTCATTTGCCAAGTCTCAGCAGTGGCTCCTGGAACTGTGTGCACTTCATGACCTACTTCCATGCATTGTTCCTGCTTCCCAAACCAATACAAGGTACGCCTCAACACAACCACTTTAATGAAATAAATTATGGTCTTGAATAACAGGTTATCTGTCAGTCATCTCCTTTCAAAGAGTGTGTGTTCCCATTCTTTCAATATTTCCTGGGTGGAATCCCCTCAGGCATCCTTTCCATTGTTTCAGTGTAAAGCAGTTTGTGATATTTAACAACAGCAGCTTTTGCAATCAGCCTCTGTGCAGTAACCTTAAAAATTTCCAACTTTAAATATTATACCTTGAAATTCTACATCTTCTGCCAAGCACATTGGCTCATTACTTTGAAATTCAACCTTTATGATACAGTCTTGTCATGGGTACTAGCATGCAGCCAGCCCTTATGCCAATAGCCCTGTTCCAACAAAGTTCTTTGTGATCTGAGGTCTGTCCTTCACCCTTTGAAAGTTCACATTCAAAGTCTCCAAACACAATTCTTTCTTCATTTAGCATTTTCAAATATTCATCACAATAGCCCATGATTTTGTCTTGCTGCTTTCTGTGGATTATGCAGTTCAAATTACCAAATCCATAAAATTTCCTCCAACATCACACAAGTTCCAAAAGACCAAAATCCACGTGGTCATATTCATCTCACCCAACTCATATGGCACCAAATTTCTGTGTAGTCAGTTTCCAAGTTTCTGCAATGAACATCTAAACCAGGCACAATTTAGGAGAGGGGGAGATTTATTTCAAGCTTGCAGATCCAGGGGGAAGTTCCATCAGTGGTGGAAAAAGTTGCTTCCATACATCCAAGCAGAGAGAAACTATTACCAGCCTGCAATCACCCAAAGCAACAAGCACAAACCCACTGCAACAGCTGTGACCCAGGGAGAGCTCAGACTTCTCTATATACATTTTGGTTGGAATTTACATCCACCTCCAACATACCTTTGGGCTGGAACCTGGGATCCAGCCAGTGACATCTCCTCCAGCCAGGTGGTTGGAGAGAAGCTTTAATAAAATTCCTGAGCCTATGGGATACAAACATTTAAACTACTGCATATATAAAATTGTGAAGTCCCAGAAACTATAATGTAAAGATTCCACCGTGAAATAGGTAAACAGGGGAAAACAGTGTATGTATTATACAATGGATGATAAATAAAATCACATGGACTTTGAGGTAGAGAAACCCTAGGAGGTTTAACTGAGACTTTTTACTTCTCTTTATGAGCCATATACTTTAAGAAAATACTTATTCCAATGGAATTAGAAACATATTAAAATTATATAGCATTGTAAAGTGGCAAACATCATTTTTGTGATATCATTTGCAATTTACATTCTGAGATGCACAATAGAGTGATGTGAGCTGTACTTGCCACGCGGTGCAATGGAGCTCATAAACTTATGCTTCCATCTCATGTAGTTGAGTCCTGGCACCCACTGACGTCATCCCACCATTCTTCCTTCCTCCCACGTCTGGTGAGTGTTATTCTGCCCTTTGCTTCTGTGTTCCATCATTTTATCCCTCCTACATGTGAATTATGACATAGGCCTTGGTGTTTACGCAGTAGGACTTGTTTTATTTAGCATAATGTTCTTCAAGTCCATCCATGATGTTGTAAATGGAAAAATTCCCCCCCCTTTTAAAGACTGAATAGCATAGTGTTGTGTATATATGCCACATTGTTAATCTACTTATCTGTTAAAAGAGCATGTAGGTAAATTTTGACACTTGATCATTGTGAGTAATGTTACAGTGAACCAAAAAAATTAATCTTTGTCAAATTTATTTCAATTCTTTTGGGTAAATACTCAGAAGTAGAATTTCTGAATCTGTATGGAAATTCTAGGTTTTGTGTGTTATTTTCTGATGATGACTGTTATAATTCACTTTTCCACCAACAGTATAGAAGGATTTCCTTTTCCATATCCTCACCAACACTTGCTATCTTCATTCTGTTTTAGTAATAGCCATTCTGGGAAGGGCTATCTAATCATAGCTTTAATTAATTTGCATTTCATTTTCAGCATATTTTCATGCAACTTTTGAATATTTTTACTTCTTTTTATGAAATGTATGGTAATATCCCTTGCTCTATTTTAAAATGGATTATTATTCTTACTACTGAGTTGTTTAAGTTGTTTATATATTTTGGGTACTACCTCCTTATTGGGTTCCTGGGTGCAAATTTTTCTCCCCAAATTGTAGATTAACTCTTCACTCTGTTCATTTTTTTTTCTTTTTCTGGATAAATATCTTTAGTTTGATATAATCTTATTTGTCTACTTTTGTTGTGCCTGTATATTTGGCATCAAACTCATTGTCCAGACTAAAGGAGAGCTATTTTTCGTCTATGTTTTCTCCAGGCTATAGTATCTGGTCTTATGTTTAAGTATGATCTATTCTGAATTGACTTTTTGTATGATTTAAAATAAAGAATCAATGTCATTCTGCATGTCCATATCCATCCCCCATATTGCATATCTCCTTCCTTCCAAAATTCTCCTTTGGCTTTATGTTACCTATGTTCAATTACCTTTTCTTGTTCATCTTCTTTCTCTATATTTTGTTTTTATTTATTTATTTAAGGAGAGAAAGAGAATGGGCACATCAGGGCTTCTTGCCACTGCAAACTCCAGATGCATGTGCCATCTTGTGCACCTTGCTTATGTGGGCCATGGGGTATCAAACCAATGTCCTTTGGCTTTGAAGGGAAGCACCTTAACCTCTAAGCCATCTCTCCAGCTTACTTCTTTTCTGTTTCATTTTTGTTCTTTTCTGAGACAAGGCCTCATGTAGCCCAGGCTGGCCTTGAAGTCCTTGTGTAGTTCAAGTTGCTCTTAAATTTTTGATCTTTCAGGCTCATCCTGCCAAATCTTAGAATTACACCCAGCTGAGGTCACCTCTTTTTAAAAAGAATTGTAAGAGAGATCATACACAATAAATTGGAAATATAATGAGCAACTAGTATGTCTGGGGAAAAATCTTAAACTACTAGTCAGGGCACAGATCATAGGGATGCATAGGATTGTTTCATATTTTACAAGTAGTATGCTATTGCTGCTGAAAGTCTTTTGTTCCCATAGTCAAGGAGAAAGGCCACATAAGAGATTGTGTATTTCAGAACAATGGTGACAGAAGAATGTTTTCATTGAGCCTACTGCACTACAGTATATTTCAATTAAAAGATGTTTTTTGAGTAAGAAGAAGAGAAAAATAAGTTAGATGTGGGGTTACTTAAAGGAACAGCTAAGAGTAACACTGTTTATCTTTGTTAAGCTTTGTTCTGTTTACATGAAGATTTATAGTGTTCACAGCCTGGATAGTTTTAATCATTTTACACTTTACCACAGGGGAAAGATGAAGAATTAGGTAAGTGGACATCTCATTGAAGAATGCCACAACCCTTAGCTTCCCTCAGAGACTGTGGAGGATTTCTACACTTTAATTAAAAAAAAAAAAAATACCACAGAGTGTCTTCAGATTGGGTTTCTGTAATATGCTAATCCAAGTTTTTCTGGAGGAGATATGTCATGCAAATAAATCAATTAATCAAGGCCACTAAATTCCACATGTTTTTAAAGAGCCTATGAAATTTTGGCATAGTCAACACTTCCAGAAAAATAATCGTCTTCCTCCACCTCATACTAAGCCTTTATTTCACATTATTTACAAAAAAAAATGTATCTATCTGTGTGAATCATGATTAAATTTGTCAGAATTCAAAACTTGTTTAATAAATTATCTCCTGGTGTGGAGAAAGAGGAAAATTCCTACACAGCTGATGGGAATTTAAACATGGATGGACACTATAGAAATTAGTATGGAAGTTCCTAAGACAAGTAAAAACAGAGCTACCACATTATATTATCAGACTATACTACTCCTGGGCATTTACCTGAAGGATTCTAAGTCAGCAGGCCACAGAGAGACTTATATGCCCATGTTTATCACTGCACTATTCACAATAGCCAAATATGGAACTGACCTAGAGGTCCAGCAACAGAATAGAATTAAGCTTGCATAATACCAATCTGGACTTGAAAAAAAAAAAACTGTGTTGTAAAAAAATTAGGGCTTAAAATATTGATAAGAACTCTGCTAATGCTCATTACTGGGTAGAACTGAAAATGCTCACTCACAAGTTTGTGGCAGGATGGAGGGGAAATTTTTATTTTTAGGAGCTTCTCCTCCTCTCCCCAATCTACGTGGATATTTCCTAATATTTTATCACCCTAACCGGACAAAATTTATATTTGTGACTCCCCCAAGTGAACTCACTCAGCTGAGATAAATTCCACAAGTAGGCAGGAAGTGGAAGCTCCTTTGAGTAGTGTCCCCAGTACACAGAAATTGAACTCTAACATCCCCATTAACTTTGAAGCAATGATTAATGACGCAGGGTAGTGACAACTGCAAGGTAATACAGATAGGCAGCTGTTGTTTTCTTCATCCTCCATAATTTGGCTATCACTGGATAAACATAGCGGATCGTGGAAGCCGTCCTTCTTCCTCAGCATTGGTATGCCAGCAATGTTGCCCACTTTGTAGAGAAGGATGTACTAGCTATCTTTGCGAGGCTACTAACCCCACCCTGTTAAGCAAGTGTTCCCTCCACACAATTATCACCTCAGTTTTCCAACCATCCGCCTCTACTTTAATGATCACTTTGCTCACATTGCTTATAAACTCTAAAACTAAAAAAGAAAGGGCACTGTAGCAATTGAGAAGAGAAAATCTCTACAGGGTGATATGTGCCCCCAGAGGAGATCATGATTCTAATCAACGGAAATATCCTTGGAAAAATTATCTACTAGGGTACAGATCTTATTTTCAATGTCATAGCCTGTGAAGCTAGATTTTAAAAAATATATTTTGGTGCTGAAGAGATGGCTTAGCAGTTAAGCGCTTGCCTGTGAAGCCTAAGGACCCCGTTCGAGGCTTGGTTCCCCAGGACCCATGTTAGCCAGATGCACAAGGGGGCGCAAGCATCTGGAGTTTGTTTGCAGTGGCTGGAGTCCCTGGTGCGCCCATTCTGTCTCTCTCTCCCCCTCTTTCTCTCTCTGTTACTCTCAAATAAATAAGAATGAAAAAAATTAAAAAAATATTATTTGTTTGCAAGCAGAAAGAGGGAATAGAGAGAAGAGAGAGCATTCCAGAGCCTGTAGCTGCCACAAACAAACTCCAGATGCATGTGCCACTGTGCATCTGGTTTTATGTAGGTCCTGGGGAATTGAATCTGGATCATTAGGCCTTGCAGGGAAGCTTCCCACCCAACCACTGAGCCATCTCTCCAGCCCAATACTAGATTTTGCTCATGCAAAGAAAGCAGGCAGACATGAACTAACCAACACCAAGCATCATTCATATGGATCCAAAGGCTGATACTGCAGCAAGAAATAGATCTGACTGACATCAAACCTAAATACTCATTCTGGCATCATTAGCAAAAGAATTTTCCCTGTAGTCAGACCTCCATGGGGAGACACATCACAACAGGCATTTGTTTAAACTTAGAGCATGAGAGTTCCATGAACCTCAGTGGGAGGCTCTGAGCCCAGCAAAGATTTCAGCATTTAATGACATCCTTATTTGTAAGACTCCCTAGAAGACTTGCTGAGCCATAAAACTGGAATTATATTTAACTAAGCAAGGGTTTTCTGGCTAGCATAAGACATAGCATGTTGCCAAAACACAGTTTCAACAAAATGATGATCTTGGTGCAAATAAAAGTTTTGAAACTGTGCATAGTCAGATATAAAAGGAAGTCCAAACACAAGCAATTCTATGAAGTATAGACAAGCCAGAATTTAGCTTAAAAGCTAAACACTGACTGAGAGATGTTCCTAATAAGAGCAGAGTATGAAGTGCTAGTTATAGGACCTCCCTCATGGAAAGAAAATATTGTTAATCTATATTCCCCTGTTGGCTAGGCAAAATTCTAGGTCTGTCACCTGCAAATACCAAGTAAAAATATTAATAGTAATAGTCATGCTCATGGATGCATGGGGTCTCTCTGCATACGTCCCTACTATTATGATATTACATATGATATGATTTACAAAACCAGAATTGCCATTTGTCTAAAGAAGTTTGAGACAGAACACAACATATTTAGTCTAAAGGACACTTCCCCAGAAAGTTAGCTGCCTAACAAAATTGCATTCAGAAATGTTCCTTCTTGTATGTAGCATCACATCTGCCATGTATATCATGTGTAATTACTGCACATGACAACAACAACAACAAAATAATCTTGGCTTTTGTAAGGTGTTGGGCAGAACAAGCTACCACATGCAGCAGCCTCTGGTCCCTGCTGCTTCTTTCTAAGGTAAGATCAGGTACAAGAAGTGGCAAAGTCAAAATGGGATTTAATGCCTATTATCTCCACACATGTGTTTGGTATAGGGAACATTCTTCTTAGCCAGTGCCAAAAGGCTTCTCTAAACTGTTTTGTAGTGCAATGTTGCTTGGAGACTTAAAGATTCTAAATAAATATTTCTTCCTTGTCTAAGGTGTGTACGAACTTCACTAAACATTATTGGGATATTCCACATCTCTAAGGCTCACATTTCAAGGCTTGCCTCAAATACATTTTTGGCTATACTAAAATCCTTTCATTATTTTAAGAAGTGTAATGTGTCAGAAATGCAGCACATGAGTATTACTTTAAAAAAAAGACACACCATAAGGATATACAGAATACCTTCCTGCTGATTTCTTCTTATTATGCCCCAAGACTTCTCATTGAGGATTTGAGAAACCCAAGATCGTTTGCTGCCATCAAGAGCAGTGAGTCACTTCGAGCACTTTGGTGCCAATGCTGTGCTGTTTGCAAGGCTTGGCCAATAGTGAACACAGGGCGAAACTGCATGTTCTTTCTAGTAATTGGTATTTTCACTGACGGTAACTTGGAACCTTCGCCACCATGTCAACTGCACACAAGCATGCCCAGGAGCCCTGCTTAGACCAGGCATGTCTGCTGTCTTAACAACCACAGCCAAAAAGATCAAGTGAACAACAGCTATGTCCAGTAAAGTCCCTGTAGATCAGTCTGGGACTGAGAGATATACATGAACATTTTTACCACCGCTCATATAAAAGAAAGAGATAATTTCTTCTCCCTTTCTCTCATCCATTCGTTTTTGGGCACAGTGATTAAGGGACCCTGTGGGGCATACAAGGACAAAATACTGCAAAACAAGCTCGGCTAGATGGATCTATGGTTCAATTGTCAACACACCTCTTCTAGCTTTATTTGTCTCCTATAGTATGAAAAGTAGATAAATTGCTTCCAGCTTATCTAGCTTGAGCTAATTTGTCTTGGCACCAGATATATTTTTCAATTAGGACATTTCTGTGGCATGACATCTCTTCTGGGTTATCACCTCACTGTTGTCCTCTCCTTTTTAGAAATCCTTATTTAGGATTAGCCATAAAAATACTCTCATTAATTTCAAATATTATTTCCTTACTTCAATTTTCTTTTTTACTCCCAATAAAATATTAATTCCAAGGACATTAAAATTTCTCTCAGTTCATTTCTGGATCTCACTCTCTCATACTTAAAACAGTTGCATGATTTGAATTTGGAGCTGATTCTGAAGCAAACAAGCCTACCTATTAAAAGAAGAAGCCATATCTATCTGCAAACAAACTGCCTGCTTCCCTGGGCCTTCTGCTTGTGAAGCTTATCCTTGGATAATTAACAATGCAAGTGTATCATGCCTTAGAAACACATTTTCTTGTCTCAGTTGGTACTTTGATATATCCCAGTATCTAGCTTTTCTCTTTAATTGAAGTCCAAGCACTTCAGAGTCCATGTTCCTATCATTGTATTTCTAACAGCTTGATCTCACTGCATCTTCCATTTACTCATATTTGTCAGTTAATCTCATGTCTGAGTATTTTTGATGATGGTTTTAGTTTGCTGTACCTGCCTCTCACACAGGTCTCAGACAGAAGAAAGGCATGATTAGCAAACACGATGGCATAGCCAAGTAGGAGAGCACATGTACAGAATTCCTTTAGTGTTGCAAAATGTCGTCTGGGTCTGAGCTTTCAGTGGTTTCCGATGTACAGATCTTCCACAAGCAGAGCATCACTGCATGCCATATCCTGGCTCAGTTACACCCTGCAGTCTATGTGCAGTGGCGATGATAATAGTCTAAAATCAGGTAGACAGACATGATGTCTGCATTTCAAGGTAGTAATATGAATTTCTGATGTAAATGGGAATGACATAGCATTATCTAGTCCTCTTCAGAGACCCACAGTACACATATTGAGAAGAACCTACTTGCACCATAACATTATTAGGATAATTAAACATTAAATGTACATATGTAATAATATATATATATATATATATATATATATATATATGTAATTTATATATTGAGTGTGCATCTCAGTATCTCTTAAATCATTTGGGCTATCATTTATCATAGGCCATGAACCTGTGTACTACTTCATAAAGGTCACAGTTCTGTGGGTTTAGAATCTCCATCCTCACTTCAAAGTTAGAATAGCAAGACTTATAGAAATTCATCATTTGCTCAGGGTCATGTGGCAGAAAATGGAAAACCATATATATAAATTACTTCACCGAGTCTGCCTGGAACACTTTAATACATGCCTGTTCCCAAACTCTTGTACTTAATTAAGGCTGGGAAAATTGCTACATCCTAATGCAAACCATTAGCAAGATGGACAAAAAGCCAAAATGCCTTGAAGAATATGATTTACCTTTAAAGCTTATCTAGAAGGGTTGTTTTAAGCCACAGGCTTTACATTCTCAACAAAGGCTTACTGCACACCAGATACCATTCTAGGTAGTGGGAATATAGCGATGAATATAGAAGACAAAATATCTATAACTGAAGAGTTTATATTCTTATGTAATTATAAAGACCCTTTGGTAATAAATGCTTTCTAGAAGAATGCTGCAGGGAGAAAGAACTAAGAAGAATTTTGGTTAAGTGAAAAGGTTGGTGGTTATAGTTCTAAATAGTGCCATGTGGGAAGACCTAGCTGAGATTATTCTCTTTGGACAAAGATGAGGATGAAGGAGAGAGGAATCTAAGTTGTCTCTGGGAGAACACTCCAGGTTAAAGAAACAGTGATAGAAGACAAAATATCTATAACTGAGGAGTTTATATTCTTATGTAATTATAAAGACTCTTTGGTAATAAATGCTTTCTAGAAGAATGCTGCAGGGAGAAAGAACTAAGAAGAGTTTTGGTTAAGTGAAAAGGTTGGTGGTTATAGTTCTAAATAGTGCCATGTGGGAAGACCTAGCTGAGATTATTCTCTTTGGACAAAGATGAGGATGAAGGAGAGAGGAATCTAAGTTGTCTCTGGGAGAACACTCCAGGTTAAAGAAACAGTGACTGTACAGATTGTGAGTTGGGACCTGTCAGAGAAATGTAGTAGATTCTCTTTATCTCTGATCCTAGAATGATGCAAAGTCATGTGTGCATATAGATACCATTCTGCCTGTCTCCAGGATCTGCATTCCTAGCCTACATACAAAGGAAAGAATAATACCAAAGAACTTGTCTTCACCCAAAGATGAGATGTGACATATGAATACAAAATTTAGGATAATATTTTGATATTTTTAATTGGATGATATTTGAAGGTTTATGTATACACTGAGTTATATCAGAGGCATTTGCTAAAGTTCATAGTGATTAACAAGAAATGATTTATTAGAATGTTTAGCAGCCTGTTAAACTGGTTGATCATATAAGGGATTATTTTTTCTAATTGAGAAATGTACTTTAGCAAACTGCCTGCAATGTTTTGCTAGCTATAAATTTTGAGCATATATTTTAGAATCCAAGCATTTACTGATAATTTAATGATTCTTTCTCCTCCATTTTATCTTAAGCACAAATATTTCAATCACTTGTATTTAATAAGTGCTATGTTCACCACAGGCATAAATTCTTCTGGAACCACAACCAAATTAAGGAAAGTGAAGGACATAGTTTGCTGTGCTTACTTCAATTGGGACATAAACTGTAACAACCTTTCCAGTTAGCAATTTGGCAAGAAGTATCAAGAATTTTAAAGAAATCATAATTTTGATCATGCTATTTCAATCCCAGGGTTCTCAACAAAATCACGAGAAAAATTGTTTTCAAGGATGCTTTACACAAAACTGTTTATAATAAGAAACAGTTACTTTGTGCCATTGTGACCAAAATTCCCTCACTGAAACAATAAGGGAGGAAAGATTTATTTTTTCTCATGGTTCACAAGATTCAGTGCATAATCACTTGGTCCTATGTGCTTGAGCAGAATACCATGGCTGTGGGGACAAGCAGTAAAGGACAGTTGTTTACATTACAGTGTACCCAGAAGCAGCAAGAAGAGAGACAGAGAGAAGAATCAGAGTCCAGGTTATAACCTTCCAAAGATCCTAGCACACACAAAACTAATGAAAACATGAATCAACCCCATAGAAACCTTCTTCTGGGATACCACCGTTCAAGTCATTGCCCACAATAAGGGGGAAGGTTACCCAAGCAGTAGACCTCCATATAAGATGGGGAGAGCATTACTCTAAAACCAGTGATGCTGGCTGGTAATCCCCAGCACTGGAATTGGAACCCATGCCTCCCCGCCACAGGGAGCTATTGGTTAGGAAGGCTTGAGGTCTCCAAAATAAAACAGGCTATTGCCAAAACACTTGGTTACCTCCAATAGCTAAAAGGTAAGTCCCCTGTTGCTGAAGACATTGTGGCATCAACATCAAGTGGTTGTGCTGGAACTGAGAAGGAATCCAGTTCCCTCCCGACTGGACCCCACAGTGCTGTAAAGTGCTATGAGAGTGGCTGGAGAACACCAGTTGTCAACTGATTGACTAAATAGGAAATCCTGCCAGTCACAAAACCAAGCTACTGAGCAAGTACACACCTGTGCAATAGTGGCACACAGTCAATGCAGGTAACCAACTGCTCATGGATTAAACGTGAGACCTGCTCAGCGGGGGTGAACTCATAACTGGCTCTGGGAATTAAGCCAGATTCCCTAGAACAGGAAACCAATAGAGTCCAGAGGGACCCTGCACTGCTCTCTAGCTAACAAGAATGGGCATACACATCACTATATCTTTCTGATAAGTAGGCTTATCCCTTGTTATTCAAACTTCTCACTTTTGGTTAAAGAATCTGTTCTATCTTATAGATGGAGGAGAATATGGGAGAGAACAAGGATACATATAACAATACATCAAGAAGAGAGAGCTGACTGTCTGTCATGAGTTGGGTCACCTCTACCTCATCTGTCTGGGCCTAGACATCATTACAGGGAAAGTGGTAATATGAATACTGCTCTCACAGCTAGTCTGAAAATCAGTTCCAAGGAAATGGTGACAGACACTGTGGTCACTCAAACCTCATCAAAACAGAGATCTAGTCTACAGAGAAAGCAACCATAAATGAGATCTCTATCTTGCCCACCAAGGCTCAGGGAGCATCGAGGAAGAGGGGGTAGAAAGATTGTAAGAGCCCCAGGGTGGATGGGAATAGCCTGAGATGCCATGTTTCCCTCATCCCTGCAGAGACTGACTGAGGCTTTTGGTCCCCACAGTGAATGCCAGTAACCCCACCAAAGACTCTCAACAGAATTGGAGTTGGGGAGATGGGGTCTATGTGTGCAACTGTTTTCATCTAAAAAAAATCAATAAGTTAAAATTTAAAAGGAAATGGCTGGAGAGATGGCTCAGCACTTAAGGTGCTTGTCTGCAAAGCCTAACAACTGGGGTTCAATTCCCCAGTACCCACACAAAGCCAGATACACAAAGTGGTGCATGTATTTAGAGTTTGTTTGTGGTGGCTAGAGGCCCTGGCACTCCCATCATCTCTGTCTTTCTCCTTCTTTTCTCCCTCTCTCTGCTTTTGAATAAATAAATTTGTAGACAATATTTTTATTTATCAAGTTGAAAGGGAGAAATAGAAGCAGAGAGAGAGGCAGACAGAGAGAGAGGGTATGCCAAGGCCTGCAGTCACTGAAAAAAACTCCAGACTCACGTGCTGCCTGTGCATCTGGCTTATGTGGGTCCTGGGGAATCAAATCTAGGTTCTTTGGCTTTGCAGGCAAATGCCTTAATTGCTAAGCCATTTTTCCAGCTCAATAAATACAGTTTTAAAAATTAACTTAAAAAATAAGATATCAGTGCCTTACATTCTCCAGCTAGGCCTCATTTCCCAAAGCATCTAGGCCCTCCACAAATGCTACCACTGAGTAGGAAATGGCATTCACATGACTCTGTGGGGGACATTTAAGATTCATCCAATAACATCAGATAACCATGATGTGTTAATTATTGTTTATCTACATAACTGGACAGTTACACTGTTTACAAAAATGATCTTCACATAAAATTTTAACAGCCTATGAATATGCTTTCAGTTAATATAATATAATATAATATAATATAATATAATATAATATAATATTGTATAATAATGGATAACCATGGTCTCTGTCAGACAAAGAGTAAGATACATAGAGAGAGGCTGACAGTGGCTGACTGTGTTTCCTTTGAGGCATAGCTCATCAAGTAACGTCTTCACAGATGTCAAACGGCTGAAACAGTGACATTCAGCAAAGTTTCTAATCACCTCCTTCTACTTGGATGGTCTTAGTAACATTTCACAATTGTTGACTTTAACCACATACTAAAATTCTTTTCTCTGGGCCTTGTCAACAAAGGATGACATCAGCGATGCCTTAGCAAACAAGGAAGTTGATCACCGGTTGTCATATTTAAAAAGCTGAAGATCATCACCATAAAACAACTTTCATGTTACAACCTAAAGACTTCCTCTGTGCATACACTCCAATACCCACAGAGGCTCAGAAGGGTTGTTTTGAGATAACTGTGTTGTAAATGGCCTGCTGGCTTTCTCACCTGGATATAAACTTTTTTTTTCAAATTTTTATTAACAACTTCCATGATTATAAAAAATATCCCATAGTAATTCCTTCCCTCCCCCCCCACTTTCCCCTTTGAAACTCCATTCTTCATCACATCCCCTCCCCATCCCAATCAGTTTCTCTTTTATTTTGATGTCATGATCTTTTCCTCCTCTTATGATGGTCTTGTGTAGGTAGTGTCAGGCACTGTGAGATCATGGATATCCAGGCCATTTTGTGTCTGGGGGAAGCATGTTGTAAGGAGTCCTACCCTTTCTTTGGTTCTTACATTCTTTCCACCACCTCTTCTGCATTAGATCTTGAGCCTTGGATGGTGTCATAGAGATATGACAATACTTAGCACTCTGGTCACTTCTTTCCAGTACCATCATACCTTCTGAATCATCCCAAGGTCGCTGCCATCTGAAAAGAGAAGATTCTCTACCAAAAGTGAGAGTAGCATTAATATAAGAGTATGAACATTAAGAGAAATACTTACTTGGCAGTTTGATAAGCATAGTATATACATTTAGCCAGACAGCAGCAGACATTACACCCCTAGGGATCATGACTACTCCTGTTTTAAGTTTTCAGTATCAGGAATGTATTTCCTCCCATGGAGCTGGCCTTCAGTCCAATGAGAGGGCAGTTGGTTTCCATGATGATATATGTGCCATTATTGCACCCACTGGCTCATTTGGCCTGGCTGGCCAAATATAAGGCTTGCAGTGTCCACTGTTGAGTATATTTACTGGTGTCTCTTTCTCCCATTCAACTGCATGCAGAATGGCTGTCAGCTGGTTTACATGGAGGAGGTTATCAGCTCAGTTTCAGCAGGATTTCTCAGTGGCCTTGCAGCCCAAGTATATGGAGTCTTCAGCAATAGGGTCTAACCATCTATTCCTGGTGGGAAACCTAAGGCCTCGGCAATGGCCTATAATGTTTTGGGGGCATCAGGGACCTCCCTGGCCAACAACTCACTGGAAGGTATCCCATCCCTGGCACTGAAAATTTTCTAGCAACAATCTATGGCTCCTGAGTGTTCCATTGTCCAAAAAAGTAGGTTTCCATATGACTTATTTATATCCTCTTAGATTTTGACAGGCCCTCCCTCCACCTTTCCTTTACTCAATCTCTTCTCCTGACCTCACTTTGGGTTTTTTTTTTTTTTACCC
This sequence comes from Jaculus jaculus, assembly GCF_020740685.1. NCBI lineage: Eukaryota > Metazoa > Chordata > Mammalia > Rodentia > Dipodidae > Jaculus > Jaculus jaculus. The sequence continues at coordinate 57,896,850 of NC_059118.1, forward strand.
CCATCAATCTATTCTTCTACTGGCATATATACAATACCATCCTGTTAATATTAAGATATAAACTTTTAAAATATTTTTTTGAAGTAGGGTCTAACTGTAGCCCAGGCTGAGCTGGAATTCACTCTGTAGTCTCAAGCTGGCCTCGAACTCACAGGGATCCTCCTACCTCTGCCTCCTGAATTCTGGAATGAAAGGTGGGTGCTACCACGCCCAACTCTGGAAATAATAAAATGAAGCACACATTTTGCCAGACAACAGCACATGCTACACCCCTAGGGCTCATGACTCCCCTGCTGTAGTTGTAGTTTTCCAGTGTCAGGGATGTGTGACAGAGGAGGGCTCAGCACTGAAACATCTCTATCACGCCTTCCAAGGCTCAGGCTCCATGTGGAAGAGGTGGTGGAAAAAATGTGGGGGCCAAAGGAAGGGCAGGACTCCTTACAACATGCTCCTCCAGACACAAAATGGCCTGGATATCCATGACCTCACAGTGCCTGACACTACCTACACAAGGCCATCATAATAGGAAGAAAAGATCATGCATGAAAATAAAAGAGAAACTGATTGAAATGGGGAGGGGACGTGATGGAGAATGGAGCTTCAAATAGGAAAGTTGTGGGGGGGGGATTACCATGGGATATCGTCTACAATTATGGAAGTTGTCAATAAAAATAAATAAATAGCAATAATAAATGAAACACACATGCCTCTCAGATTATGTTTGCTGTTGCAACATAACTGGTGAAAAACTTTGGGAAGTATATGGTAATAAATCAGCTAGCTATTGTACTTGAATTATAAACAAATATACCCCAGAATACACGAGGCAAGCCATTTCCTTGCATATGCAAAGAAAAGTTTTTTGTAAGAACACTGGATTCTGTGGAAAATCTGAGATGTGGTATGTCTATGCAATGGAGTTTCATTCAGTTAAAAAGAAAAATGGAATTATAAAATTAGTAAGGAAATGGATGGATCTGGAAAATATTTTACTAAGTGAGGTAATGCAGGCTCAGAAGGTCAAAGTCGGAATGTTCTCTCTCCTGCGTGGATCCTAGATTCAGATGTTTAGATTTGCATGTGAGTTGAAGGATAAAAGTCAGTAGCAGAGACCAGGAAACTGGAAAGGAATTATGACAGAAGGAAGAGAGGGGAGGGCTTAAGGGAGAGAATGATGGACATGTAAGTAGATGGGTGGAGTTCTGGGCTTCGAAAATGGTCTGTGGGGAAGGGATGGAGGAGGAAAAGGGGTGGGAGGAAGATAATTCAAAATTTAAACTTATGAATAAGAATATATGGAAACAAATTTCTTTGCTAGCTCATAATATATATGCTTTAAAAAACACAAGTGTCTCAGCAGAAGTAGATTGTGGAAGTGGATAATGTGCCCATAAACCATTGATTGTTATTAAAGATTACAGTGACAAGGGTAGGATACCTTCCAGTGAGTTGTTGGCCAGAAAAGCCCCCAATGCCCCCAAAACAGTTTAGGCTATTTCCAGGGTTTTTGGTTGCCCACCAGAACTAGATGGTAAGACCCTATTGCTGAAGACTCCATATGCTTGGGCTGGTGGTCACTGAGAAATCAAGCTGGAACTGATCTGGAAGCTTCCTCCCTGTTAACTAGCTAGCAAGATGCTGGGAAGACCTATGTAGCCTACAACAGTGTTAACCAGCAGTGGATTCTATAAGCTTTATGGTATGGCTGGCCAGCCAGGCAAAATATGCAAACTGGTGCAATGGTGGTACATCTGCTTTGGGGTAAACCAACTGCTCTCTGACTGGACTTGACTCCTAGTTAATGGGAGGAAATTGTTGCCTGGTACAGAAAACCTAATGACAAGCCTATAACTTGTTAGGTCATAAGCCGGGGCGGGGGGGCAAACTACCGTTGTCTGGCTACATGGATATATTACACCCATCAAACTGCCTTCTAATACTTATGTTTATGCCCATATATTAACACTACTCTCTTTTTGTTTGAGAAGCTTCTCTTTTTAAATGGTAGTGACCAGTGGTGTTACTCAAAACTCACCAAAGTACTGAATAATGACAGTGGAGTATTATTCAGAACTAAATGAGACATCTCTATCATACCCTCTAAGGCTCAGGGATCATGGTGGAAGAAGTCACAGAAAGAATGTAAGAGCCAAAGGAAGGGGAGGAGGGCTTATATTACTGTCTTCCAGATACAAAGTGGCCTGGATATCCATTACCTCACAATGGCTGATACTACCTACACAAAACATGCATAATACCAGGAAAAATATTTATATATGACATCAAAATAAAATAGAGACTAGTTAGAAAGAAAAAGAGATTCAGTGGATGGGGCATTTGGGAGGAGGGAGAAGGGAAGGTGGTAGGAGGGGATTATGATCATGGTGTATTTTTTGTATTTATGGAAGTTATCAAATAAAACAAATTTTAAAAAACTCTCGATGAGGGAATGCTGGAGGCGATATCAAAATCTTCACTGTAAACCAGGTGTGGTGGCGCATGCCTTTAATCCCAGCACTCGGGAGGCAGAGGTGGGAGTCTCCCCGTGAATTCAAGGCCACCCTGAGACTACATAGTGAATTCCAGGAGAGCCTGAGCTAGAGTGAGACTCTACCTCGAAAAACCAAAAAAAAAAAAAAAAAAAAAGAGAGAAAGAAAGAAAAAAATATCTTCACTGTAAATTGGCAAGTGGTTTAACTTCAATGTCTAAACACCTGATCTTTACCATGAGTGTTCAGTGGAAGTATTATCTCAAGATGTCCATCATGCTCCATCATGAGTCAGTAAGATGTCTCCTTCCATCTCCTGCTTCAGGAGGAGCGAAGGAACCCGCGGGACACAGGTGGATGGATGAGTTGCTGCCTCAAGAGCTCTTTTCAGTCAGCTGGGCTTCACTCTACCTTCAAGGTCACACCGAGAGCAGCTCCGCAGCCACCACCTTATTAGCAGGATTCTCTCCTTTGCCAACTTAACAGTGCTCACCATTCTCAGGAGCGGTGACAGCTGTATGAGAGCCCCCACCACCAAAAATAGAAGCTACAACTTAGGCTGTCCAGCCAAGACCATGCAATGGACAGTAATTTATAGGTCTTTAACAGTACTCGCCACATGCCTCCAAAAAAAATCTATTGAGTTCTTATCTGGCAAACTACAGAAATAGGAGTTTTGTTTCCTGTTATTGCAGAACTCACGGAGTTGGAGAAATGCTCTTAATTTCCTTTCATAAAGTTTTCTTTCTAAAACAATCAAGACTGTAGTAAACACTGACCCCAGGTTTTTTTCTTTAAAGTTCATTTCATGAATTTCCAGTAATGCCTGTGCTCCAAGCATTGTTTTGTTGTAAAATAATATGGAAGTTTAATCATGAATGTCACAGAGGCATTCCATTTGCTTCTGATGCTGATGCCTTCATCAGAGATTTCCCATATCCATGGACTGTTACTTCCCAGGAGACCTGAGTGGGAAGAGCCTTAGTTTCTGACCCACTTCCCTCAAGAAGAAATTGATCAGTTTAGAAATGAGATAATTCAAACACTGTGCTACAAATCCTGAGGCCTCTCAACCTTGTGAAGCACTCAAGACTTCCAGATTTTGCTGTGGTTTTTATTCCTGGGGGTGATTTTGTCGGCAGGGTCATAGTAAGATTTCCTCAGGACTGTCTGAGCTTCCTCTCTTAGGCTCTTAAAACTCTAAAGAGGTGGTATTGTCCTTCATCTGACCTTGAAGTCAACTATCTTGGTTTTAGGTTGTATTTTTTTCCCCCTCCTTAGTGTCCCTTAGCAAACTTGTAGGGAGCCATGACATGACCCTCTGCCTTGATTGATATAGGCCTGACTTGCGAACTTCACAAGTTTCCACACTCACTTTCACTGTGCGTGATGGTGAGATCTTTTCCTTTATTATCCTTCTCCATCTTTTCTCTGTCTCTTCCCCTTCTCTTTTTACTCCTCTATTTTCCTTTCCCTTCTGTTTCTTTCCCTCTTCCTCCTCTCTCCTTTTTGTTCTGTCCTAGGCACAGAATGTAGGACCTTGCACATGCTAAGAAAGTGCTCTACCACTGAGCCATTCTTTCAGACCTTGAGTTTTTGAGACAGGGTCTGGTTAAGTATCCCAGGATCCTTAGTGCTCATGATATGATCAGCCTGCCTCAGCCTCCTTCCTGAGTGTCCGGATTACAGGCATGTGCCACCATGGCTATAATGGGGAGAGCCGTCTCTGCTCACTATAACAAAGGCCTGAACACAGGATCCAGCTCCTTCAGAGCCAGTCTTCCTCCTTCCTCAGGGTTTCACCTACACTTTCCTTATTCTTACTAAATTTCTCAGTTTTACATTCGGGTCCATGTTTAGCATCTTGTAGTAGCTTCTCTAACACTGTGGTTAACATGTGTCTGCAATGTACCAGGAAAATATTGCAGACAACAGCCACGCTGAGGGAACTGTCCTACCCATTGCTTCCCTTCAGTTCTTACATTTACACTGTGAAAAATGACCTCTCCTGCTTGCATTATCATTATTATTATTTTATTATTTTATTTTTAATTTTTTTGTTTTATGTTTATTTATTTATTTGAGAGCCACAGACAGAGAGAGAAAGAGGCAGAGAGAGAGAGAGAGAGAGAAAGAGAGAGAGAGAGAGAGAATGGGCACGCCAGGGCCTCCAGCCACTAAAAACGAACTGCAGATGCATGCGCTCCCTTGTGCATCTGGCTAACTTGGGTCCTGAGGAATGGAGCCTTGAACTGGGGTCCTTAGGCTTCACAGGCAAGCGCTTAACTGCTAAGCCATCTCTCCAGCCCATTATTTTATTTTTGAGAGAGAGAGAGAGAGAGAGAGAGAGAGAGCAAAAGTCTGTGGGGCGGGGTGAGGGGGAGAATGGGCATGCCAGGGCCCTGAGTCTGCTGCAAACAAACTCCAGATGCATGCGCCTCCTTGTGCACATGTGCAGCATTGTGTGACCATGGTCAGCTTATGTGGATGCTGGGGAATCGAACCCTTGTAGTCTTTGGCCTGTCAGACTGTCATTCTTGCACTGAAAGTGCTCACAGCCACTTAACCATCTCTACAGCCCTGAAGGATATGTTTCTTTTTCAGAGTCTGACCCTGTGTAGCCCTGTGTCTGTATGCCAACTGTATCTTGATTCATAAACATCCTGGCTTAAAGACATTTGCTAAGTGTGACATTGGCCACGTTTCCTGACCACTTGAGCTTTAGTTTCAACAACTATGGAAAGGGTGAGCTGTGTTGATAAAAAGAGTGCTTCTGATGCTTGAATTCAGGAACCAAGGCCACCTCTTTCTAATACCAGAGCAATTCCTCATCTCTAAAGTATGAAGGCACGGTGGTGTACATGCCTCTGATGAGCCGTGGTCTTGGAACGTCCGCTGCCAAATTCAGTACTGCAGCTGAGGCTCCCAACCAGTGCTCTTTTCTTTAATGTGAAACTGAACCTTGTTCACATTTTTGATATTCCAAAACTATTTTAAAGTAAAATATTAGTGATATTAAAGAGCAGAAATTTCTCTATTTCTGACACCATCTCAGGGAAGTGATTTTTCTCAGTTTTCAGTCATATCTTGAAGTACGAATGATCTAGTTTGTCCATTTCCCCACCAGGCTTAGGAATGAACACTTGCCTCAGCTCTGGCCACTCACTTTGCTAACCATGGACCTTGATTTAGTGATGTGTGTGAGCCAGCCTGGGATGTACAGAGCCCCCTGTTCACCCTAGTCAAGCCATGGGAAGAGATGGCCCTGCCCTTTCTAGTTCACAGGTGGTACTATTCCATAGGCTCAAGGTTCCTCAGTGACCAACTGTGGATATTAGAATTGAATACATATGTACACTGACAGAAAAGGCTTTGAATCATGGTCCAATCACATGAAGACTTACAAGATACCACTTTTTTCTTTTATTATGTAGGTTTAAGTTAGATTTAGTTTGTTTTCTCTTGCTTACAATCAAGTCTTGAGGAATGACTAGTATTGGTCTCTAAGAACATCCTAAATCAGGGTACTTCCAACTTGTCCCCATGAAACCAGGAAGGAAAACGGGGTGTAGAGGAAGCAAAACAGATCTCTTCCCAGGGTCCCCTTCCACACACACTGTTATCCAGTTTAGTCTAGGAGGAAAGTCTGGTAAGGTTAGTATCTCAGAAGATGCATTGAAATTTGGCTCTGCCATATTGCTAAAAATACCACAGACTGCAGCTGTAAGACATTCTAGAACTGAGATGGAAGCAAGCTCCATGCTGGTTTGCTGTCGGGGAGCTGGAAAGTGCTATGTTATCTATGGATAAAAGTCATCAACAGGGCTGGAGAGATGGCTTAGCGGTTAAGCGCTTGCCTGTGAAGCCTAAGGACCCCGGTTCGAGGCTCGGTTCCCCAGGTCCCACGTTAGCCAGATGCACAAGGGGGCGCACGAGTCTGGAGTTCGTTTGCAGAGGCTGGAAGCCCTGGCACGCCCATTCTCTCTCTTCCCATCTATCTGTCTTTCTCTCTGTGTCTGTCGCTCTCAAATAAATAAATAAATAAATAATTTTTTTAAAAAAGTCACCAACAGCAATGAAAAGTAGTGGTTCCCGAAAGCTACAAAATCTACCAGCAAGGCAAGCCACACCCACAGCTGCAATCGTGGCCCATGGAGTATGGGGAGCCCGCTGCTCTCTGATTGGACATGAGGCCTGCTCAGTGGAAGGGAATCCATACCTGGTGCTGAGAACAAAGTCAGAAACCTATGGCTTGGAAGGTCATGGACCTTAGAGGAATGCTCCCACTGTTCTGTGGCTAAAAGTAGAGGTTATGCCCATCAAGAGGTCTTCTAAATGTTGATGTGTACTCCCTTCGATCTGTGCTGCTCTCACTTTTGGCTACAGAATCTGATTTGTACAAATGGCAGTGAATACCACGGAGAACCATGACTCCTCAAAATGACAAGAAAGGAAAGTTGACTGCCTGGCATGAGATGAGTCATTTCAATGATACCCGTCAGGGCCCATGAAACATTACAGAGGGAGAAGGAGATTAAATATGGGTTCCAGGGAAGTGGAAGCAGACACTGAGGAGAGCTCAACACTTAAGGAGATGTCTAACAAGCCCACCAAGGTTCAGGGAACACTGGGGAAGACAGAGCAGGAGGAATACTAGAGAGACAGGGTAGTAAGGTGTACTCGGGGACACTGTCCACCCCACAGAGACTGACAGGTGCCTTTAAAACCCTACAGTGAATTTCAATAGTCCCACTGAGGAAGGCCTTCAGGGGAATGGCTCCATGGGAGAGGTACATATGAGTATAACTTGATGAGAAGATGACCAGTTTGAAATGTGCCAGGCCAGCTCACGGGACACTTCCATCAGAAGGCCAAGGAGCCATCAGGGGAGAATAGCCCTGTTCTTACAGAATTCAGGTTGGGATACTGTTTCCTTGACAACAGCTATAGAGCACAAAGGACCTGTGAAGTAGAGAGTCGAAAACACTACTGCTTCCCAAGTAAAAGCATCCTGGAAAGTTGTCATTGGCTATTTCATCCCTGGAGAGAATGTCTTCACCATAGTAAAACAGATTCCCACATCAAAGGTTTGTAAAGCACCTTATTCAGTATCAAAACTGAAAACAAACAAATGAAGCACCTTAAATAGTAGGGTTTTTTTTTTAATTTTTTTTTATTTATTTATTTGAGAGCGACAGACACAGAGAGAAAGGCAGATAGAGGGAGAGAGAGAGAATGGGTGCGCCAGGGCTTCCAGCCTCTGCAAACGAACTCCAGACGCGTGCGCCCCCTTGTGCATCTGGCTAACGTGGGACCTGGGGAACCGAGCCTCGAACCGGGGTCCTTAGGCTTCACAGGCAAGCGCTTAACTGCTAAGCCATCTCTCCAGCCCAGTAGGTTTTTAATATAGTCTAACATCTTGTGGAATTTCATTTGTGTGTGTGTGAGTATGTATGTGTGTGTGTGTGTATGCCACACAGGGTGTGTATGTATGTGGCATGGGTAGAGGCCAGAAATCAACCTTAGGTGCTATTCCTCAGGTTCCATCCACCTCTTCTAAGACAGGGACTCTCGCTTGCCTGGAAATAACTGATTAGGCTGGACTGCCTAGCCCGCAAGCCCAGGCCCGCCTGTCTCTGCCTCCTGAGAGCTGAGATTTCAAGCACGCGCCACCACACCTAGCTTTTTATGTGGGTTCTAGGATTTGAAGTCATGTCATCCTCATGTTTGCGAAACAAGCACTTTATTGACTGAACCAACTTCCCAACCACTTCTTGGTGTTGATCTGCAACATGCAGTTGAAATATGTAAGAAATTTTAGTGACTGGCAGATGCAATGACCACTGGGGGCAGAAGAAAAGTTGCTTACTGATGGTCTCAATCGCTAGAACTGTGATTACTGTCTTTTTTTTTTTTTTTTTTTTTTTTGAAGATAGGGTCTCATATACTTCAGGTTGGCCTCAAACTCCTCATATAACCAAGAGGATGACCTTGAACTTTTGATCCGTTAGTCTCTACATCTGGAGTGCTGGGATTACAAGTATATGCCACTATGCCCAGCTTTATGTGATTCTGGGTATTGAACCCAGAGCATAATGCACGTTAGACAAATGCTCTACCAACTGACCCACTACCTAGCCCTGTTTACTGATCCTTTTTGGCTGTTTCAGTAATCAGAACAACTTTCTGTGTGTAGGAAAGCAGCTATGATACTGAATCAACACTGAACTTAATAGAACATAAAAGTTTTTAAGTGTATTTCAAAAGGAGAACTAGCATTCAAGTCATTCCTCCTCTGAGAGAACACTGCCTTGTGCCTAAAGTAAGTTAGGAACTGGCCAATAGCATGACGGTGAGAAGAAGCAGTGCCAGAGGAAGAGGAAAATGAAAACCTGTGAACTCTTGGTACGGTTGAGAAAGGAGAGCACTTTGACATTAATATTAGAAACTACATTATTTAAATTTTTAGGTGCAAGGATAATTCTCAAATATCGTCTTGATTCACTCAGCTGCAAACATTGTTGAACATGCAAGTCCACAGGGGTCATAAGTTGGAATTAGCATAATAGTGGATCAGACTGGTCTCAGGTGTGGTTTTCACTGGCTCTCCAAGGCTGCCTGCAGCTTCAACGACACCCTGAGTAAGCAGAGCCCAGATCACAAATTCACACTCGGCCTTCAGAAATCCAAATTTCCCTCATGATCGCTGGACTTTAGTACGTGCCTCTTTGTTACACAGGCGTCACCTTCCAGCATGTGATGACAGCTTCAATGCCGCCTGTTTGACAGATCTTCTTTCTTCTGAACCATCTTCACAGAAGCTTGAGTATGACTAGCAGGATACCTCCTGCCCTGATTCTAAAGGAGTGATAATGAGAGAACTCTGTGTACTCCTCCAGGCGTCACCACCCAGAAGAGGAGCAGAGTGAATTCAGGGGAAGGGCTCCCCTGCAGGGCTGTTCTTATGCTACACGGACTATAACTCTGGGGATCAGTAACCATCCTTCTCTACAGCATTCATCCCTTTTATAAACAAAATTATAATTCAAGCCAGGAATCTGTGGGAATGAAGTCAGTGACTATTATAAACTTGGTATGGAGAAGTGGTTCCTCTTGCAGTTCTCAGAGCAGAGTAGAGTGTGTGCATCTTGTTGATTTGTACTTTCTCCCTGTGCTGCAGAAAAGACATCCTTTCCATCAACCCCCCCCAAAAAAAAAGGTACATTTCTGAACTTCCAAACACTGTGTTCTTGCTTGTCTCCCTCAGACCAGTGTTCAGGCTCTGGCTGTAAGCATGGCTTCATGTTAACAAAGCCCAAGATAGTGAAAATGAAAGGAGAATATGAAAGCCTTCAAGCATCTACAAGGATGATGGACAGATTGTGTGTGATGGTGTGTGTGTGTGTGTGTGTGTGTGTGTGTTTTATTTACCTTTATCATACATTTTCTAATCTTATACTCAGGTAAGAGAATGTATTTAAGTCGGTGGCTAAATTAGAAATGGTGAGATAGAAAAATAAACTTATTTAGATTGTTTTCACAATGCAGAGCTCCCACCCCATGTCCCTCTGGAAAGCCTGCTTGGAGACTCTTCATCTTCATACCTGTTTCAAGGAGATCACAGGCCCCTTAAAGCCAGGGATAGGCAGTAGAATTAGATGAGAAAGGTTGATATAACTATGCATGGGTATCAAACTTAGAGCAGATGAAAACTTTCAAGTAATGGGTAGTCCATTCAGTTCTACAAAGGACTGGGCTTCCTGACCTCATCCTTGGTGTCCATGGGCCTCTGTGCACAGAAAACATAATAGCCTGATTTGTGCAATATTTTCATACTTATGAAAATTGATAATGTATCAGTGTCAGTTTCTATCCTAGGAGAGAAGGTCTGTCCATTTATCATTAAGTTATGAAAAATAAATAAATACAGAGTCCACAAGTTTATTTTACACTATAGGAATGCAAAATTATTGGGCAATAAGTCATTGGGGAAGTCACCAGGAGAACAGCTTGTTGTGATGAAGAAATTAACTCTAGCTCTATTTGCTGAAAACACATGGTTATTGGCAGCTAGATACTTTGTTCATGAACAGAGACCTTAAATTTGATCAGGGGAAATGAGAATTACTTAAAGTTGTAGAGATAAGATGGTTCTTCCTGACTTAGGGAAATTGGTTCAAAGAAAAAGCATAATGATTTGAATTTCCTATAAATGTGTTATTAGATAGAGGAAGGAAACTTTTTTTAGAGATAATCTACACTTCTAAATCTTGAAGAAATTTAAAAGAAAAATATCAGCATTGACATAATATCAATCTCCATATAAAACATATGCCACATTTTTGTTTGTAGCTAAAGTAAAAATTGTTACCAATTCTAACAACCCAAATGCATTAAATGTAAATGTGAAAACTTTCCACCCCTCTTTTCAAAAGTTAAGTGTATGTTTTAAAGGGCAACTTTCTTTTTAAGATGAGCAAGGCTGAGTAAGTAAGGTGATGTTAAGGGGCAACTTGGCAAAAAAAAAAATTATCACTGAGTCTAATTTATAGGTGACTCACCATGATGGAAGTTAATTACTATGATTAATTATAATTATTATTTAAGCCTATGTTTTGAGGAGCTTCGAGAGCTTTCCAATGCTGACAGCACCTGTCAGAGGGAAGTGATGGAGGAGAACGTGGCTCCAGGGCACAGAGCGCTTTTCCAGCTTCCTGAAAGTCACAAAGTCACGGTGGAAATCAGAAGTGTGGCCACAATTTTACTCCAAGATAAGTGCACAGAGAAATGTCAGTACATCAAATAAGAGTAGACACCAGACCTAGAATGTGGTTTTCTGCCAAAATTACCAGTATGCATACAGCTTACATGAAATGACAACCACTGTCCATGGTATGGCCAAGTGACCAAACTGGAAAGCTGAACTTCCACTTTAAGGATAAAAGCCCAATCTGGCCATGGTGGAGCACACCTGTAATTCCAGCACATAGGAAGTAGAAGTTTAAGGAGGCCAAGGTGGTCCTCACCTATATAGCATGTTTGAGGCCACCCTGGGCTACATGAGAACTGCTCAGAAAAGAAGGAAGGAAGAAAGGAAGGAAGGAAGGAAGGAAGGAAGGAAGGAAGGAAGGAAGGAAGGAAGGAAGAAGGGAAGGAAGGAAGGAAAGAAGGGAGGAAGAAAGGAAGGAAAGAAGGAAGGAAAAAAGGAGGGAAAAAAGGAGGGAAGGAAAGAAAGAAAAGCCCAAGGACAAGTGTGAGATGTCTGAACTGGAAGAGCAGCTTCCTGACTTCAGTCCAAATACACAGGACATGTGGGAAGCCTGTGTGCTTTTGTCTCAGGCTATTATCATTTATCATTATCTTATCACTGTCAATTGTAATCAAAATGATTATTTATCATTATTGTTTTCAATTGTAGTCATTTTTGCTTTCCTTACTATAGCACCATCCTCCACTTTTATAGCAGAAGTTCTCCCCTTCCAGTGAACTTCTCCTACAATAGACTGTTGTTATTTTGAGCATCTCATGGAATATGAAGTATTTTTACCAAAATGGATTTGCTTCTTTCTCACTCCTCCATAAAAAAGAAATAACAGGGCTGGAGAGATTGCTCAGTGATTAAGGCATTTGCCTGCAAACCTAACATGAGTTTGATTTCTCAGGACCTGCATAAAGCCAGATGCACAAAGAGACACATGCATCTGGAGTTCTTTTGCAGCTCCTAGAGGTACTGGTGCACCCATTCTCGCTATGATATCTCTCTCTTCTTGCAAATAAACAAGTAGAATATATATTTTTTTAATTAAATAACATGAAGATGGAGTAAGAAGGAAGACAAACATTAGACAAAGCCAAGACGTTTCTCTTCAGTGAAGGAAATAGCACTTACAAAACATCAGAACCAGGCTTAATGCAAAACAATGGCATAAGGAGGGCAACAATGAAACAGCCATAGAAGAACTTCCATTTAGTCCTTTGCCCCAGAAAGTAATTCCTTGTGACCCCAGGAAGTATGATTTTGAAGAGGTGAAAATGTTGTTCCTATATCTGTGTAGTGTTCCCAAGGACTTAGTACTGAAATGTGAAGAGCTAGGATGTTAAATCAGCTCTCTTGCATATAATTTGCCCTTCTTTCTACTGCAGAGACTATCAAATAGTTCAAGCCATGGAAATTAGTTCCTAGTTCAAGAATTATTACAATTATGTCTATGAAAGGCTGGGGAAAATTGCCAACCTTCTTTCACTATGTACACTATATATATATATTGTTTTGTTTTAGAAAATAACTTCACTGGTCCATAATCTGGTGTCAGGAACACCAACCACTTGACAGAGGTATTATAACATTCTTGAATGTACAAGAAGTGCACAATGTTAATAGAGTTAAGGTGAAAATTGTTCAGGAGATTCCAATGTGGGATCCATAAATGCTAAAGCCATAGCTTGTCAGGGTGGAATTTCCTCCGTGGTTCTGTTGCTCATTAGCATGGTGGTGAGATGGTGGGCATGGAATCAGGACTTCAATTTCTAAGTCATTTAGGTCCATGTCAGAGGGTCTAAGCTTCTTCAACCTTGTAAGAATAAAGCAGCAGTTCCCAATTCTTAACTTTTTTCCTGTCACCACAGCTGCTGCATAAACTAGCTTTTAACAGGTTCTTGTTCAGATGGTCCAAATCTCACCTAGCTGGCTACCCTCCTGCTTCCCTTATAGAGCTGCATCCCTGAGACAGCTATTGAAACAATTCTCAATCAGTGTAATTCACATTGTATTAGAAAACTATTCCATGAACTCTAGTGGTTCCTCTAATAAACCTTTAACGTGGAAGTCAAATATCACATTATAATGGATTTCTTCCAGCATCCTCACTGTTTATGTTCCCTTTCAGTTCCTGTGTTGCTTTCTGTGGTAGTTTAAATGGATGGCCAGCAGTATGTGTAGGATTTTATCAAAGTTCATAATTTAGATTTGCAGCCACCTGGCTGGAGGAAATGTCACTGTGGATGGGTGCTAGGCTCCCGCCCTAAGGTGCAAGGATGGGTCTGGAATTCCAGTCTAAAGACATGCAAAGTGCCTAAGCTTTGACAGGGGTTCCTAGAGTGTGCTTGTCTCTGCTGGTGGCGTGGCTTTTGGTTTTTTCTCTCTGCTTGGATCTGGGAAATCATGCCAGCTTCTCCTGCCATTATGGAACTTCCCCAGGATCTGTAAGCTTCAAATAAATCCTTTCTTCCTCCCATGAACTGTGTCTGGCCTGGAGGCGCACCCCAGCCCACCTGTAGCAGACCTGCTGTCTACTACACTTTCCAACAAAGCTGCCTTCAACATCTCACTCAAGAAACTCTGGTCCACGTTACTAGTCAGGCATGAAACTGTAGCAATTAAAGCTTTTGCACTTCTCTTCCCTTCTCCATCCCTCATGGGTAGAAGTGTTAGGGGTCCACCAGATTTCCACCTTTCTTGCTGCAATTCTTCTGCTGGAGTGATTAGAATCAGAGTCTGGACCTGGGCTCCATAGCAAGTTGGGATCAGCAACCTGCCTTCAATAGCCAATTAAAGAAGTACACAAAGGAGATTTGTTCAACGAGGACATACTGGGAAAAGAATCAAGGAGGTCCAGAGACCAGCCAAGTCCTGACCTGAGGTTTAGGTTTAAATGGAGGCCACGAGATCTACATACTTAAGCCGTTCTGGTCAAGGTGTTGGGGTCCTGCTCCTCTTCATATGTGGGCTCCAGTCTCCCCTATAAGGTTGTGTGACAAGTTGTCAGATCTGCATAAAGTCTCTTCCTTAGAGACAGGCTGCTCCTCTGGCTGGTGCCAGGCTTTATTCACCCGTTTGCTTCCACCACATGAGATTCCTGGGGAATTCTGGTTCCTTGGAGCCCATTGCTTCAACTGTCTCTTTAGAAGATCTTCATTCTTGCCATGGTAGTTCCAGTGCCATTCTTAAAAATTCCATGATGTACTCTTTCAACAACTTCAAAATCATGAGCTTGGGGCTGGAGAGATTGCTCAGTGGTTAAGGCACTTGCCTATGAAGCCTAAGGATGCAGGTTCGATTCCCCAGTACCCATATAAGCTAGATGCACATAGTGGCACATGCATCTGGAACATTTGAAGTGGCTAGAGACCCTGGTTTGCCCATCCTCTCTCTCTCTCACTCACTCTCTTAAATAAATTAATTAATTAGAATGTAAAAAATCCTAACCTTTCCTCCAATTCTTACTTTAATTTCAGTAAAACATTTTTTTTATTTAATTTTTATTAACATTTTCCATGATTACAAAAAAAAATCCCATGGTAATACCCTCCCTCCCCCCCAACACTTTCCCCTTTGAAATTCCATTCTCCATCATATTACCTCCGCATCTCAATCATTATACTTACATATATACAATACCAAGCTATTAAGCACCCTCCTCCCTTCCTTTCTCTTCCCTTTATATCTCGTTTTTAACTCAGTAAAACATTTTTAAAACACTTTATTTTTATTATTTATTTGAGAGGGAGAGAGAGAGAGAGATACAGAAATAGGCAGATATAGAAAGGGAGATAATGGGTGTGTCAGGGCCTCCAGCCACTGCAAATGAACTCCAGATGCATGCACCCCCTGTGCATCTGGCTTACATGGGTTCTGGGGAATCCAACCTGGGTCTTTTGGCTTTGCAGGCAAAAGCCTTAACCACTAAGCCCCAGTAAAACTTTTTTTCTTTTTCAGAAGCAAGTCTTTTTAAACTCCCTTGTCTTGATGGAAAATGTATTCATCTTCATCCATTATTTTATGGCAATTTCTTTCTTATAGCTAATTCTGTGCCTGGTAGAAGTCCAATAAGTTCCTGGTAGTTTATTTTAGGTAAACCTAATCTGAGGGTTAGTAACTGGGGTCAGGGAAGCAGAAGATGATTTACGTAGCACCATAGCCACTGGAAGGACCCGTGTGCTCTGACAAATAATTCCTCACCTGTGCTCACACAGAAAGCCACAGCTAAGCTCAGAGCCGCACCTACATACAAGCAAAAAAAGAGACCAAAGTAGAAGAAAGACTAGTTGGGAAGAAGAAGGGTTAAGTGGGAGGAGAATAAGGAGTAGGGTCAAGAGAAGGTAAGGGGAGGGCATTATGATCAGACGGTACTATGTGGGGCTGGAGAGATTGCCTAGTGGTTAAGGCGCTTGCCTGTAAAGCCAAAGGACCCAGATTTGATTCCTCACGACCCACGTAAGCCAGATGCACAATGGGGTGCAAGTATCCAGAGTTCATTTGCAGTGGTTGGAGGCCCTGGCACACCCCTAAACATATATACTGTGTACATGTAAGAGATGTCAATGAAAATTATCTTTTAAAGTTTAATAGTATAGTGAAAACTCATCATTTGCAAAACTAAAAAAAAAAAAAAAGCTATTGTGAAATTCAGACATTGTTTCTTTCCAAAGACATGTACAATGGATTAAATACGCCCTTGGATCAAAGCCAAACAAAAGCCTTAGGATTTCCATTCTGGTGAAAGAGGAACGAGCTTCATAATGAGGAGACTAGTTGGAATAGCAGTGATATTTTAAACCTCTGCAAGTATTCATTTTGTGGAATACAAGAGAGGTGCTTCCCTAACCACGTTACAGAGAGTGGGGAGAAATCTTTTCTATTGGGTGACACAGGTGATGGTCACAGTTGGGTTCATAATAGTCTGTATGGATTTGAATGATTCAACACATTCACTGTGTCTGTGATGGCTAGTCAATTTACCTCGTTGATTTGTTCCTCCTTATTGTTGTTTGTTTTTGACAGGCCCATGTTTCCATCATATGTCTAAGCTTTCTACATAAATCACAAGGAGAAAATCAATTCCTCTTCCTCCTTGAAGCCTTCCTTGATTTTCCTCTGTCCAAAGAACAAGCTGTTTGCATCCCAGGAGCCAACCCCTCTCCTCCAATAAAACACATTAAAAAAATAAAGCACATACCCTACTGGGAATTCAGAAGTCCCTTCCTCCCAAGACTCAGCACTTACCTGCCTCTCGTGCATAGGACCTAGGCAGAATGATGTCTTTTCTTTTCCTTTTTCTTGCATCTCTGTTTTGTTTGTTAGGAAACTTTTTCCCCCTCTGGCTATACTTTATTAAGCAAAGTGGGAAACGTTTATGATTTCCTCAATGAAGCTCACAGCCCATGTTAGACCTTGGTAAAGGAATATTTCGAATGACTGAGGAAGTTGACTGGAAATGTACAAAACAAAATGGTAGAGACCTGAATGTGAAAGGAAGTGTATGTGTGTGGGGCGGTGTGGGGGGGGATGTGTGGTTTGTATGTGTGTGCCCGCTCATGTGTGCGCAGATGCAGAGGACAGAGAAGTGCAGGTGGGTTCTCTTTAGTGCTCAACCAGGTTTCCTTGACACTGACTCACTAATTCAGAGCTTGCCATTTTTGTCATAATTCTCCAGGGTCTCTTCTACCCACAGGATGGGGGTTACAGACATGCATGGCCATGCCCAGCTGTTGCTGTGGGTGCTGGGTCATGAGTATTCAGGTGATCTCAGGCCCCCTGAGGCTCTCATGCCAGCATGGGAAATGCTCTTACATACCGAACCATCCCTCTAGCCTCTGGGTTATTCCTATTTGTTGTTTTTTTAAAACTTTCTATTGACAATTTTTATATATGCATATCATATATTTTGATCATAATCCCCTCCCATTACCTTCTCATGTCCTTCCTTCCTTCCCCTTCCACTGAATCCCTTCTTCTTTCCAAGTACTCCTTTTTTTGTTTGTTTGATTTTTTATCATTATTATTAATAACATATTTTGTATAGATATTTTATTTATTAATTTGAGAGATGGACCAAAAGAAAGAATAAGTATGGGTGGACCAGCACTCCCCACCACAGTAAACGAACTCCAGATGCATGTGCCACTTAGTGCATCTGGCTCTACGTGGGTACTGGGGAATTGAGCCCAGGCTGTCAGGTGTGGTAAGCAAGTGCCTTTAATCACTGAACCAGCCCCCAACTAGACCCTCTCCTTTTAGATGTCTTATTTCCCCCCTCCCCTAAGAAAAAAAAGAAAAACTCTTTGTGCTCGTTTTGTTTGTTTTTGAGGTAGGGTCATACTCTAGCCCAATTTAACCTAGAATTCACTATGTAGTCTCAAGGTGGCCTTGAAGTCACAGCAATCCTCCTACCTTTACCTCCCAAATGCTGAGATAAAAGAGATGTGACATCATGCCTGGTCGTGAGGCCTTGGACTCTCTGGATGAACCACAGGAAGGACATGGGGAAGCCAACTTGGACACAGAGGAAGCCTTTGAGGTGGATCATGCTAAAGATTTGGACATCTTTTAAGTACATTTTGAGGAATAAACCTTCCTAAAATAACATTGTAACGATTTCTACTGAAGTTGCTTTACTTTTCACTGAATGTGGAGAAAGAAGAGCTGTTTCTCCTAAGTAAAAAGCAAAGTGTGTGGGAAGATGGATGCAGATAGAGGATTTAGAGATGGCTCATGTCTGACAAATAGGTAGCATAGGATTTAATTTCTCAGTCTGTTGCATGTGCTAATTATTGTAAGTAGAACTAGTTGATAATCATTGTCTTTCAGTCCATTATAACATGCCATTCAAAAATGCTCTTTTTAATCAAAGATTGTTACCCTCCTGACCCTTGTGTCAATTTAAAACATGAAAGTTTGAGTTCCTGTTTTTCTGCCAATATATATCTTTAGTTTCCTGTCTCTGCATTGGTTCACTGAGATTGCCAAACCAACCACCCAAACTGGAAGCATTTCTTCTCTCTTCCAGAAGCCAGGGCTGAGGATGAAGGTGTGGGCAAGACTTCCCCTGTGAGCTTTCTGTCCTTGCTAGCAGATGTTTATCTTCTCCTGTGACCTTCACAGCATCTTCTCTGTCTCAGGTTCTCCACTTGTAAGGACATCTTCATGATATCATTTTAAGATAAGTACATCTATAGACCCAATCTCTACATAAGATCATGAATTGATACGCTGAGGGTTAGGGCTTTACCATATGAATTAACCTAGCCCCTAATTCTCTCATTACAATTTTGTTTTCAGTAAAGACTTCCTGGAACTACTACAATGAATGTACATTATTGCATGTTGTGCCCACATCAATTCACTATCAGGAGCAGATATTTTTCCCCCCAATAGGTTGATTTTCCTTAAGAAGAGATCAGACTCTTTGTTATGGAATAGAAATAAAAGCACTTTCATAGCTTCAAAACTTTCCCTAACCTTTTTCATAGTTACTGCGATTCCACTTATCCTTTTCTATCATCCTTCGTGAGAGGTACGGGCCGATGGCGTCTGGGGCTTATTCTGGTCCACGCTCTATGGCTCAGCTCATCCTCAGCCCCGTGGGGCCTGGCTCTGCCCTGCCACCAGAATTCTCAGCAGAGTCCATCCCAGATGGAACCAAGTTGTTTGTTTCTTTCTTTAACATTTTTTGTTAATTTTTATTTATTTGAGAGCGACAGACAGAGAGAGAAAGAGGGAGGGAGAGAGAGAGAGAGAATGGATGCATCAGGGCCTCCAGCCACTGCAAATGAACTCCAGATGTATATGCCACCTTGCACATCTGGCTTACATGGGTACTGGTGAATCAAGACTGGAAGTGGGATCCTTAGGCTTCACAGGCAAGTTCTTAACCACTAAGCCATCTCTCCAGCCCCTGCTTGTTGTTTTTGTTCAGACTTTAGTATTTGGGGAAATGGTATTGGGCAATTGTCAGTACATGTCAGAAAATGTTGGTGGGGCTACCTCAGTCTTCCTTCAGCCACGTAAGGAAGGAAGGAGAACATTCTGGGCAACTATGCAGAATGAACAACGAACACACCCCAGAGATAAGCCTTCTTCCCAAGAGCTCCAGCCATGGGGCTCATAGCACAGGAATGGAGCACGAACCCCCATCAGGATTTGATGGTGGGGCACAGGATCTTGGAGCACTTGGACAGCAGAATCATGGGGACTTTTAGTATCTCTTAATAACAAAGGACTTGTAAGAAGGGTGTGTTTTCCTTTTCACCTTCGTTGTCCACTATAGTTCAGGCCACAGATCTGCCCTTCTGTCCAGTGGATCACTGCTGTGCTGGTTAAAAATCCTGAGAGAGATAAAAGCATTTGTGCATTGGACAAGGTGCTGGAAGGGAGGCAGTCAAGGTCAATGAAAGCAGGGTCCAGAAGGTCCCTGTGGACACTGGCTGGAACTCAGGATGACTCACTAGCCACTCATTTCACAACTAGTAATTGAATGTACATCATATGCCCCGTGCTGTGACCACAGCCCCCGTGTTCATGTTTCCGTTATTCTTGTCTTGCCGATGCCTAATCTTGCTCTTCTAGAGTGTTTCCCATGTGTCAGGCACTGCTCTAAGTGTGATACACCTATGAACTCAGTCTGCGTAGCAAAGGCAGAAACAATTGTTTCCTCTTCACAGTTGTGGAAACTGGCATGTGGGCAGGTAAAGTAAGCTGCCTGTGGTTATGTGGGGCACACTGGGAAGGGAGGCTACTTCAGTTTGGCTCCAGCAACATTGCTTCTCTTCACTGTGAGAGGAGAATCTTATTCACAGGCCCTCCTGTAATTTGATGCAAGCACGTAATTGTGTTTTCTTTTTCATGCCTTTGTTGTAACCGGCTAGTAGAGAAGTGTAAGGGATAGCTTTCTACTACATTCAAGATATCACGTAGAAGGATGTTTACACAGGTCAATTTTAATGTCATGGTGGGTTATAAAGACATTTTCTGAGCATCTAAAATGCCAAAGGCCAAAGGGATGCACATTTGCCTCAATAAAGCAATGAAGGAGATTAAATTCAATATAACTTCAATAGCTTAGGATTTAAAGTTTGATTGAATTCTAGAGGTTGTAAGCACAGACCCATGGAAGCTTTATGTATCTAAATAAATTTTGCCTATCAGAAGTTTATTGGATTATTTTGTTTTCTGTCCTGGGACATGAAATAATGAGTCAGAAAAGTAAGAGAAAACAAGAGCCTGCATTTCATCAATCAAGTATTTGTGGAACACATGCACACACGTACACACTCACTCACACACGCACATGAACACACACACACTCACACGCACACACATGCATGCACACATGCACACACACATGCAACTCACACATATGCTCACGCACACACACACACAAAGTCATGCACATGCACATGCACACACACACACTCACACACACACACCCAGGTAGTAACTTATTATATTTAATTTGACATGAATATTGAATGTTACTTTGCTCATTGTTATGACAATAGTGACTTAAGGTTAATTTTCCTCATGGTTTGAGGACACAGTCCACAAAGACAGGGAAGGCAAGGTGGTGGGAGCGTGAGACAGGTAGCTACATTACTCTCTTAGTCAAGGAGCCAAGAGAGATAAATGCTGACTTTCCTCTCACTTTCTTCTTTTATTCAGTGTTGAACCACTGCCTATAGGACAGTGATGTCCACATTGGGGCTGGTCTTCCCTCCTTAGCTAAACCTGTCTGGAAGTGTGCTCACAGATCACACTCCTAGGTGATTCCACATTCAGTCATGTTGACAATCACAAGATATTCATGTGTATGTTTGGGAGAAGATACTTACTAGATATCTTCTCATGTTACGCACATTTCATGAGTAGACTGGGTTTATGTGTGACAATGAAGGTTGCTCAAAATTAAAGATAGAGAAGGTGTTTCCTTCCAGAGCAAAGAACGGGCATGTTTAATACTCCTCACAGGAGGTTCTCTACATTCAGGGGCCATTTCTTGTCACAAAGCCCAGTGCTGGGTCTGGTTCCTTTTGCATCCCAATGGGAATTGAGACTTATAGAACACACACAAGAAGATGCCAATCTTCTGCCAATGGCTATGGCTTCAAGGTCTACAATGTCTTGTCTCTGGTCCACAGGTCTCGTACCTCCCACCAGCACCAGTGACATGCTTATTTGCCTGCTGGCAAGTAGGGTCAAAAACTTTAGATACTTACTTTTCTTTAATATGAATTGTGATTTTTTTTCATGTACAAACAACTGAAATTTGGTCAAAATCCTTTTCCACTAACTTTTTTGGTTCCCTGCCCCACCCCATTCTAAACACCTCCTCTTTCTGCCTATACCTTCTATCTTGCTATCTCTTTCTGTCTGCCCTCTTCCATCATCCATGTTGAAATGTTGATGGGATCCATACTGTTCAGGTCTCACAGAGGTGACAGGAGCCAATAGCTGCTTGAAGGTCATGCATGCACCAGTCTTTCCATGTCAAAAGTCTTCACTGTTTCTGATCAATTCAACACAGAATAATTTCATGTTATTCAGTTATAACATATGGTGAAACATTACAATATAACAATCATGAAATATTTCCTTTGTGGTTTTATCTATGGATGAGAGCTACTACTTTATTTCAAACCATTTATCACAAAGGAATGAATATGCTAATTTAGCAACTGACCTTTCCTCCCCAAAGTACAGTAGTAAAATGTCCCTAAAACCACGGTTTTTTTTTTTTTTTTCTTTCTGGTAATAGAGGAAAAGTGAGCCCAAGATAACCAATGAAAGTTCTTTCTTGCTGTTTGCTTTGATCTTATACATTTTCCAAAACCAAGTAACATTTCATTACAAGCAATTGCATCCTCTCAAGGGAAAGGAAACCACAGGTGAGTAGGAGAAGGCTAGTTGTCTACGTGCATGGCAGGTCATAGGTCATTGTCCTAGCATGTTTGGTTGAGTTAGAATATAAGACAGTAAGATGTGAAAAGGTGGAAGTTTGCAGGGCTTATTTAAATAGATGAAATCTTTCTTCACTCAGTGATCTCTTGATTAGAAGATGTATGCTGTTCTGTCCAGCCATGGATAATTAAGGTTGACATGCGTTTATGGAGTTTCTACCACATACCTTGCTCACTCTTCAATTAACAACTGCATCTGTGCCTTACCTGGCCAGCAAGCATGGCCCTAAACCATCATGTGAGCACTTGGAAATTTCTCATGCAGATAAGTACAGTGCTTCTCTACAGAGCAGAAGTCCACTTAGCTGCTGTTACCTAACCTTCACTGGAATGTTCCTTCCAGTTCTCATTCTCTTTTACCAAGGGGTTTATAAATCTCTTAAGTCATTTTCATAACCAAAAGCTTCTAACGAGGTCAAAGAGGAGATGGAAAGTGATATTCATCTTATTCACCCTGCTTATTCAGGACTAGCCCAGTTTCTGAGCCTCTCCTCACTCCATCCAGAGTGCTCCTTCTCTGACTACCTATGTCCTGAAATCATCTGCCTCACCACCATTTCCTTCATACATTTTGGCATGAGTCCCAGGATTGGCTCAGGAGCATCATCTCCAACATGTGGGTGCAAAGAAGCTAATGCTCAGTAACGACATGAAATTTGCCGGCTCACCACACCTACTTGCACAACAAGAACCACGCCCTGCCACCCCAAATCTATTGCAGTTGTTTATGGAGTTCCCATAGTGGGCCTCACACATGGAATCTAGGGTCCTCCCTCTCTCCTTGTCCCCAGTATCCCGTGTGACATTCACTGCAGCCTGTACCTGCCAAGACCTTGTTCCATTCCTCAGAGCACTAATCTCCAGTGCCCAGCAGCTGCATATCCAAAGACACCCAACTGTGGGTATTTGTGCCCAATTTGTATGTGGAGAGAGCATTTCTATCCCCCAAAGTATGCACTATTCACTTTCACCAAGGCTTCAGAGCCAGTCTGCATCCAACCTTTTATCTCTTAATGTCACATCCTTTCTTTTTGTATCTTCAGTTTTTAACTGGAAGGCAGTCTACCCTAGTCCATGAGCCAGGCAGGGAGACAGGTACATGGTGTCCATATCAAGCATTTCTTCTCTTGTCACTGCAGGATTTCTTATGTTCCTCCTCCTCAAAGACCCTTCCCAGCTATGAAAATTGATAAGCAAATGGGACTGGGGGCACTTCTTTACCAGTCATCATCAATAAACTTCAGAGTCCTCGAAACCCAAGATTAAACCTTGGAATTGATGCTTTTTGTGTCTTTCACAACAATCAGAGTTTAATAGTCATACAGCATATGAGACCTAGTCATTCATTATTCATTATTCATACAAGTAAGCTTCTTTCCTGCCATGACCAGTCATAAATGGAAGGTTGAACCAGTACAAAACTTATAAAAGTTGAGGTTTCTATGCAAACAATGAATGGAGGAGCATCTGTGGGTCATTTTGTGGTTTCTAGAGCCCAGAACAATCCTGCCTCCATCAGTATGACACTGAGAACCCTTAGTCTCAGTGAAATGGGGACCATGCTGCTGCCCAATTCATAAAATCATAAAGAATATTTGCCCCCAAACCCAAGTTATCTGACTCATGCATACTTGTACCTGGCAAGGCATCCTGGTTAAGATCCATGCCTCATCATGCTTGGGCAAGCAAATACCAGATGATTCCCCATCATCAAAAACGTGTTTCAATCAAGTTTTCAACAGTATGCGTGGGCCAAAAGGGGCATTCTGATGAAGTTACTATAGCTTCTGTTCTTTCAAGACTTTTCAGCTAAGCTAGTAGTGAGTGAATTAATAGGTTGCCAAGGCAACAGCAAAACACTCTCTTCAGCCTGCCTGGTCTATGTCAAGTTCAGGAGAAGTAGTAAATGACATGTAGTTTGTAGAATAAACTCTCTATCTTTTTCAGTGCTAAGTTGTGTCTGGTCATTCAACTGGACAGATATCTGAGGTAGAAAGTTAAGGAACTATGTTGTGAATCATTTGAAAATGTCAGTAAAAAGAGTGGCTAAGGGCTGAAGAGATGTCTTAGTGGTTAATGAGCATGCCCATGAAGCCTAAGGACCTAGGTTCAATTCTCTAGGTCCCACGTAAGCCAGATGCACATGATGGCGCATGCATCTGGAGTTCATTTGCAGTGGCTAGAGGCCGTAGAGTGCCCATTCTCTCTCTCTCATAAATAAATAAAAATAATTTTTTTAAAAAAGCATTTTAAAAAGAGAGGCTATAATAAGCAAGGTACTATACGTAGAAAATAGGACATAGAAAACCAAATTATACCTGCTTGGAGAAAGATAAGATGGAGAGAAAGATAACTGTGCCCTATGCTGAATCTGTGGGAACCTGTGTGGATGACTTCATAGGAGAGACATGAGTGGGTTGGGGTCAGATAGTTCAGTAGGAGGAGAGTGTCTTCCAAAGCAAAGGCTCAGCATTAGGGGTTTATCTCATTGTTGTGACAACGGGAGATTAAGGAAGTAAAGGTTTACTGTGGCTCACAGTTTGAAGGCATGGCTCCATCATGGCGGCAGGAGGGTGGAACAGCCGGTCCCGTTGCAGCTGCAGTTGGGAACCACAGAGACATAAAAGCTGGTGGCCATACTTCATCCTTTTCCTTCATGGTGGGCCTTCCCATCTCAGTGAAGCCTTTCTGGAAACACTCTCATAGACACACTCAGAGGTGTGTTTCCATGGTGATTCCAAATTCAGCCAAATTGACCACACAGATTAGTCATCACACCTGTCCTGTTCATCTACTCCCTGGCAACCAGCTGACAATAGCAATGGTAACCTGAAACAGTCAGAGACTCCTTCATGTTACAGTAAGTCAATGAATGCATGTGGTGTGCCAGGCATCATTATCAGCCCTGAAGATACTGTAAGGAATAGCACAGGTGAAAGGCTTTTACCCTTTGGTAATCAATAAATAAAGGATAGGGAGATGGAAAGTGCTGAAGTGAAAAGTAAGGCAGGATGACAGGGAATTCTGGGGAGGGCCAATTTTAAATCAGATGTCCAGGGAAGTCCTCATTAAGAAGGTTCTGTGAAACCAAGACTGTCCAGAGGAAAGTAAGCAAACCAAGAGTGCAACTGGGAAAACATACAGGCACAGCGAAGAGAAAGAGCAAAGGTCTGAGGCAGGAAGGAGCCTGGCTGGCTCAGAAATAGCCAGAGACTGAGAAATGCATGTGTTGGATATAGAAGGAATGATGTGGGAGTGATGGGGGCCAGGAAGAATGGCAAAGACTTCATATGGATTATGGCCCAGTGACTAACAACAGCTCCCATCACCAGGACTTTGGGCAGGGGATGTGCAACTACTATTATTTAACATGGCCTATTATATACTAAATATATACCAGAATTTCTACATCCAGCTTATATTCTCCCATTCTGTCCTTCCAGTACCTCTGGCAACTAGATATCAGCATCACTGTTCACAGATGACCAAACTCAAGGTCAAAAGATAAAGGAACTTTCCCTGGGTCAGTGGGTTAAAGCAGCTGACCAGAACATTACACCATATAGTCCCTAACTGCATGTCCCTGTAGTTTGCAATCCATCTTGCTGGGATTTATAAATCACTGGAGAAACAGAAGAATATCTGGTAAATGTTGGTATAATTAACTTGCTATTCAGTTTAGATCTTAACTCACACAAGAGATTAGAACAAATCCCAGTTGCATTAAGAAATTAAACATAAGTTAAAGCCTGAGAAAATAAGTGCCTCTGTTTATGAAATTGCAGGATACCAAATGCCAGATAGCCCTGGTTAAGAGACTAACATTCTTACCCACAAGACAAGCCCACACTTCTTACAAACTCAAAATCTATCATGTTTTCACATTCAGCCTTAAGTACTTTTTAACTTCATATATCTTTTAAAAATATTATTTATTCATAAACAGATGGAGACAAAGAGGAGAGAGAGAGAGTGCCTGGGAATACCAGGGCCTCTAACTGCTGCAAGCAAACTCCAGATGCATGTACTACATCATGCATCTGACTGTATGTGAGTACTGGGGAATTGAACCAGAGCCATTAGGCTTTGCAGGCAAACACCTTAACCTCTGATCCATCTTTCTGGCTCGAGTTTCATATCTTAATCTACATCACTTGTGCTATTGTATTTTCTATTCCCATTGGAGGAATAGTAAGTGGATTTAATTAATTGAAAGCATTTTTTTGTATTTGGTTTTGCTTATTGTCATTGCTATTACTGTATTGCATTTTCTGTTTCCTGAGTGATATTGGGATTGAGACCCCACCCCTCAACTGAGGGCTGCCCAGTGAGAAGATGCCCCAAAACACTGGAAGACAGATTCATCCCAACAGATGCAAAAAACACAACACAGGAACACAACAAACAAGGAAACATGACTTTTCCAAAAGATCATAACTCCTCAATTGACAAATACAAAGATACTTGAATGAGTAAAGTGGTAGGTGAAGAACCCCAAAGTTTACTTGTAAATTAATAATTTTAAATGGAAGACAAACAAATAAATGAAGTAAGAAATCAACTTAGTAACTAGAGAAGAAAGTTGGCAACATAGATTAAAAAGCAGGCAGCAGGAATAACAAATTCAGCTGACTGGATGAAAATGTCAGCAGTGAATTTAAGAATTTTTTAAAAAGCAAATGAAAATGTTGGAAATTAAAAACTCAGTTAAAAAGTGCAGTGAAGGGCTGGAGAGATGGTTAGTAGTTAAGATATTTGACTATGGAGTCTAAAGACCCAGGTTAATTTCCCAGTATCCATGTAAACTAGATGCACAAAGTGATGCATGCATCTGGAATTCATTTGCAGTAGCTGGAGGCCCTGAGAAGCCCATTCTCTCTCTTTATAGGCCTCTCTCTCTTTCTCAAATAAGTAAATAAATAAAATATTTTTTTTACAAAAAATTGTAGAGGAATGCTTCCAATAGACTAAAGAAAGTTTATTAAACTATTTCCTCTTATGATTTTCTTTTTACCTAAGATATTTGTATTCTATCTTTGGTATATAAGTACATGGAATAGGCATATGTATTAACATTTACTGAAAATAAATCATAAATAAATTTGTTATTAAACCATACTTTACATGTAATTTCTCATTTATTAAAGATGGGAACAAATTCATATATTAATGAGATGGATGTACTTGTTTATTTTACATAAAGAAGTAAATCATATCTGAATAATTGATACAAAAGGACATATATCATCTTCAGTGTACTTCAGCATTTATCAACATTATGAGCTCCTTAATCACTAATGCTGAGAATGCTGCATCATGAATATAATACAATATGGCAAGCCAGCAAGCCAGACATGGTGTCACATTTCTTTAATACCAGCACTTGAGAGGCAAAGGTAAGAGGATCACTGTGATTTTGAGGCCACCCTGAGACTACATAGTAAATTCCAGGTCAGCCTGAGCTAGAGTGAAACCTTACCTCAAAAAAACAAAACAAAAAATACAATATACCAAAAATACATCACAGTGGTATCATTGTAGGAATTCAAGGATGGTTCAACATGTACAAATCAAAACATGTAATGCAGCCTATATATAGACTCAGGGATAGAAATCATATAATTATTTCAATAGATTCAGAAAAGTCCTTTGACAAAGTTTAACATCTCTCATGAATGAATGAAAGCCTTAAAGGAACTAGGAACAGAGGATCATATCTTAATATAGTACAGGGTATATATGTTAGCTATATAGGTAAATCATGCCAAATGAGGGAAACTTGTCATCACATGTTCTCTCTCATATGTGGATCCTAGCTACAAATGATTGGACTTCTGTATGAGTATGAAGAAAACAGTAGCAGAGGCCAGTAAGATAGAAAGGATGTATAAAGGAAATAAAAGTAGCAAGACAAAGGTGGCCTACTCTTATTCAATATAGTACTTGAAATCTTAGTGAGAGAAATAAGGCAGGAAAAAGAAGTTAAAAATACACAAATAAGAAAGAAATAAAGACATACCTATTTGCAGATCATATGATCCTATACTTAAAAGTGACGCTGTAGGGCTGGAGAGATGGCTTAGTGGTTAAGCACTTGCCTGTGAAGCCTAAGGATCCCGGTTCAAGGCTCGGTTCCCCAGGTCCCACGTTAGCCAGATGCACAAGGGGGTGCACATGTCTGGAGTTCGTTTGCAGAGGCTGGAAGCCCTGGCACACCCATTCTCTCTCTCTCCCTCTATCTGTCTTTCTCTCTGTATCTGTCTCTCTCTCAAATAAATAAATTAATTAATTTAAAAAAAAAGTGACGCTGTAACTATTTTTTAGCATGGAAAAATCACCCAGTTTCATAAACAGCCAAATATAGTAATTGAAAATATTTTTCCTTCTACAGAGTTAACATTTTTATCATAATACTGGCAATTACTATCAAGGATCCACAGATAAAAGAAAAAGGATAGGATTGGGGAGAACCTCGTTGGATAAATGAGTACCACACAAGCATGAGGCACTGAGCTTGCACCTGAGAACCCACATAAAAATATTTGGTATGGTGGTGTGCACATGTAACCCCAGCCCTGGGAAATGGAGACAGTCATATCCCTAAGAATTGCTAGCTAGCTAGTCTAGGTGAATTTGTGAGCTCTAGGTTCAGTGAGAGACCCTGTCAAAAATTATTATGGAGGGTAGCAACTGAGGAAGGCACCTGATGTTGACCTCTGATCTTCTCATGCATGCACACACATGCATGTATACCTGTACACAAGCATGTACCCATACACATATTAACGCAAATGCACAGACATGCATACTACACACACACACACACACACACACACACATGACCAGCTAGGCATTTGCTGTCATTTTTAGTTATATAGCCTATTAAGAGGAATATATAGAGAAAGGGGTAAATAGAGAGAATGAGCTTGCCAGGACTTCCAGCCATTACAAATGAACTCCAGATGCATGTGCCACTTTGTATATCTGGCTTATTTGGTTATGGGGTAATTGAACCTGGGTCCTTAGGCTTATGTAGGCAAACACTTTAACTGCTCAGCTATCTCAGACCCATGTTGTGTTTTTGACACTTATTATTTTATGTTTCAGATGGTGGACAAAGAAGAAAAGTCTTTGTATTATAACTCTTCCATGTGCTGTCAATATGAATTTCTTGCCCACTTGGCCTTCCCTAAGCCGGGAAAGGGAGGCCAGTGGATAACTGCATGGCAAGTCCCTGTTAATAAACATACCTAAAGTTGTATGGGGAATTGTATGTCTTAAAATAAAAAGACTTGGGCTGCAGAGATGGCTTAGTGGTTAAGCACTTGCCTATGAAGCCTAAGGACCCTGGTTTGAGGCTCGATTCCACAGGACCCACGTTAGCCAGATGCCCAAGGGGGCACACACATCTGGAGTTCGTTTGCAGTGGCTGGAAGCTCTGGCACACCCATTCTCTGTCTCTCTCTACCTGCCTCTTTCTCTCTCTTGTCTGTCACTCTCAAATAAATAAATAAAAATAAACAAAAATTATAAAATAAAAGACTTCACTACTCTTATATAATGTGCTATGCCTCCAATTCACATGGGATACTGTTTGTTAAGTGTGATTTTTTTAAATTAATTTTAATTATCTATTTGAGAGAGACAGACAGAGAGAGAAAGAGACAGAGAGAGAGAATGGGCATGCCAGGGACTCCAACAGCTACAAACTAACTCCAGATGCATGCACCACCTTGTGCATCTGGCTTATGTGGGTCCTGGAGAATCGAGCCTCGAACTGGAGTCCTTAGGCATTATAAACAAGGGCTTAACCACTAAGCCATCTCTCTAGGTCATTAAGTGTGGTTTTTCAAGTACCATCTAGAATATCTTTATTATTCTGATAAAAATTGTTTTGGTCAACACCACTGATTATAAGGCAAGTTGGTTTTGGCCAAGAACAACTTGAGGTTGGTTTGGAGTTGTTTGGAAAGGGAATTAGTTGGTCATAATGATAAATAAGAGATCAGTTTATTATACTTAACAGGACTTCACAATACCTTACAAAAACGCGTGTTCTGTATTCAGGGAATGTTTATTAGAAAAGATATCACTCAACTTAATGGTAACTCACACATGTCTGGAGTTTCTTGGATCCAAAGTCGTTTTTCATGTTTGCAATGAGCCTATTTCAAATAAGCAGAGTGGCCATTCCAAAGGTTATATCTTAACACAGACAAGAAACAGTTAATGGAATTACCAAGTGGGTAATAGGGTAGAGTAATCCAGGGAAAGGGATAGCTGGAGCAAAGCTCCTGAGTTAGAACACATCCAGGTTCCAAGAAGAAATAAACAAAGACAGTGGCTGTAATGGAGGGAGAGAATGGTAGGAATTGGAGATAGAGAAGGAACAAAGGCCATATATGAGTGGACCTGGTGACATGTTTAAAGACTGGCTTTTATTGACCAAGAAATGAGGAGGCATGACAAGAGGTTGAGAAAAGAAGTGTGTGATCATGTCTTATTAAAAAAAAATAATTCCTGTAACTTTCCTATAAAGATCAAAGGCAGGGGCTGGAGAGATGGCTTAGCGGTTAAGACATTTGCCTGCAAAGCCAAAGGAGACAGAGTCAATTCCCCAGGACCCACATAAGCCAAATGCACAAGGGGCACGCACATCTGGAGTTCGTCTGCAGTGGCTAGAGGCCCTGGCATGCCTATTCTGTCTATCTGTCTCTCTTCTCTCTATCTCTATCTGCTTACAAATAAATAAATAAATAAATAAATAAATAAATAAATAAATAAATAAATAAAATTTTAAAAAATCAAAGGCATGACCTTGGAAGCTATAGTAATGCCACAGGGTGAGCAATGATCGCATGCATGCCAGAATGGCCACAGTAGAGGATGTGAGATGTTATTGTCTATGCATGTCTCTTAAAAATAGAATTTCCTCAGAAGTCAAATATGATACATATCAGATGGCAAGGATCAAAACTGCATGGTTCCAAAGTTCAGCTTTGAGCAACTGGAGGGAAAAAAAAAGTGGTATTAACTATAATTGGGAATACAGGGTGCTAGAGTTCTAGCAAAAGATAAACTCAACACAAGATACCAAGTAAATACCCAAGGGAAGAAGTCCTGTGGGCAACTGGCTCTGTGAGTCTGAAGCTTAGGGGATGGTGTTGACTGGTCTCATCTAGTGGAAATTGCCAACATATAACTGCCATTTAAGTCTGTGAATTTCAATAAGAATACTATAGGATGGAGTGAGGAGCAGAGATGTCTGACTCTCTTGACACTCTAGCATTCAACATCTGAAAATACCAGTAAGGACAGGCAAACTTGATCAAAAAAAGTTATGAGTTGGGTAGGATTGTGTGATAGATAAAAGAAGAAAACTAATCATGAAGGGGCTTAGGTGATGGCTCAGAGGTTAAAGGCACTTCCTTGCAAAGCAGGATGGCCCAGGTTTGATTCCCCAGGGTCCATGTCAAGCCAGATGCAAAGAGTTCATGTGTAGTGACAAGAGACCCCAGTATGCCCATACATTCTTTGTCATTAATTAATCAGTCAGTCAATCAGATAATGGAGATAATGGAGTAAGCAAGTGTGTCAATGATGTCATTTTATAGGATGATGATGGAGGAATAGCCATTGGATTTAGCAGCCAGAGGTAATGGTACACTTTCAGCGGTGTTGTGAGATGTATGTCTGACTAGAATTTGTTTAAGAAGATTGAGAGGAGAGTGATAGATGACATTGAAAGCCGGTAACATCCTGGAGATTACCCTCTACAAAGGACAAAGAGCACATTGGCAGAGGACAAGAAATTAGCGGGGGTTTGGGTTTACAAGCAACAAAATCTGATTTCTCACAGTTCTGAAAACTGGAAGTCCAAGATCAAGGTACTAGAAGAATGGCAAGGGTCATTTTCTCTCTCTAACTGTGCATGGAAGAAGGGCTAAGGGATCCTCGGCAGCCTGCTACTAAGGGACACTAACCAAATTCATAAAGGCCCCATAGTCTTCTAACAGCACCAC
The DNA here is from genome assembly GCF_020740685.1 of Jaculus jaculus. Lineage (NCBI taxonomy): Eukaryota > Metazoa > Chordata > Mammalia > Rodentia > Dipodidae > Jaculus > Jaculus jaculus. The sequence goes on from NC_059118.1 coordinate 57,929,092, forward strand.
TTACGATTTTAACATATAAAACTGAAATGGACATAAACATTAGTTCGTTGCAGGGTGAAGAATGGATTTTTAAACTTGTTTTATTTTTGTTTACATGGCTGAGTTTCAGGGATTTAACAAAGTGAAATTGAGATTCTGTTCAGCTAGAGGGCTGGCCACAGGCACAATTCTGAGGAAGTTTGGCATCTTATAGCCTTTTTTCAGTTGCCTGCTCCATAAAATCCTGGAAGGTAGGAATTAGTCTTTCTATAAACAAGGAAAATATGATATAAAGGTTTTATAACGTGTTGGGGCACAACTATCTCCATGCCCATCAACTCTGCCACCAACGCCCTCTCCCATGCGAACACACACAGCCCAGTGCTGGATCACTTAGAAGGTTCGTTGAAATCTGCTGCACCTAGCTCTGGAATGCTCTTCTCACCTGGCACCAAACTTTTATAGCCAATTATCGTCACATTCTCACAGGTAAATGATTTCTGTCAAAGGTATGAATGCCTTTTTCCTGAGGTGAATTAATATTTACAGTAATTCCTAGAGAGATAAGAGAAAGTTGCTCTCAGAACCCTGGGTTCAGATACCAAGTGTGCCTTTATGAGCCATAAAACCTTACGGAAATTATTTGGTGAGTATGAGCCATGCTTGCCACTGTGAATTGGAAAGAAGAATCTCTATGTTGAAGAGTTTCATAAGATATTCTGCAAATTATTGATGTTTGTTACATTATTAAAAAGTATTAATTAAGGAATCACTTTTATCACAGGATGATTAATATAACAATCATTTGAGGAATACACTGGGGATAGCCGTCAGTCACAGACACTTCAAACAATTATTTAACATTCTACCACATAGTTGGAATCTTATTTTGCACTTTTTATTGGCAGAGCTCATATATATGCATGATGTATTTTAACCATAACTGCCCTTATTACTTTCTTTTGTGCCCCATAACCTTCCACTGAACCTTTTCTTTCACAGTAGTCTTCATTATTTCCTTCATCATCTATAATGACATATTGATAGACCTAATATTGTGCACTTAGCAGCAGCAGCTGCGAGGTGTTGAGCACAGCATCCATTTAATGTCTGGAGGACAGAATTCCTAATAATCAAACATCTATAGTCCCATGGCTGCATTTTTCAAAGCTAGAACTAAATCAGTCACACAGACCCTTTAATCCTTAGTTTCTTATCTAACATAATAAAAACAATTCTTTAAAAAGAGGAAATGAAGACAAGTGGGAAAGTGCAGCAGCTGGGACAGGAGAGATCGTTTAGCAGCTTCATGTGCCTGTGAAGCCTAAGGACCTAGGTTTGATTTCCAAGTATCCATGCAAGCCAGATGCACATGGTGGCACATGCATCTGCAGTTCTTTTGCAGTGTCTAGAGGCCCTGGCATACCCATTCTTTCCCTCTTGTTCTCTTGCTCTCTCTTTTTCTCTCAAATGAATAAAATAAAATGTTTAAAAATATTTCTTAAAAATGTAGCAGCTTATTCAGATTTGACATCTGTTTTTAAACAACAAATGCATCCCCATATGATCCCAAAGGACCTAGAAATTGCCTTTGTTCAATGTGGACTTTACAAAGCATCACTGATGGTGGTAGTCACTGTACATGGTACTAAGCTGCACAAAGACATGCTTAGATTCTTACAGAATGTGCACTGAGCAGATTTTCCCACATATCTCCTGTGCTCTCCCTCAACCTTCCCCAACTTATTGTGTCATATATATGCAAGATGCTATGCAGCTATATGAAATACAGAAACCACGAACAAGATAAAATACGTGATATTTGTTGTCCTGAGACTGACCAGCTTCACTTGTATGATTATTTCCAGTGACATCCATTTTCCTTCAAACAACACAATTGTTCATTCTGACTGAAACATCTATTGTGTATATACAACAGGTTTTATTTTCTTTATCCATTCATATTTTTGGCAGACATCTAGCTTGGTTCCATAGCATAGCTAATGTGAATAGTGCTGCAATAACCATTGATGTGTAATTATTGCTGTGACATGCCGTCTTGGAGTCCTGTGAGTAAACACTCAGGAAGAGTATAGTGGAATTATCAGTAGATCTATTTTTATTTTTTTGGGAAATCTCCAGATTGATTTTCAGATTTCCAGAGTGGCTGTACTAGTTTACTTTCTCACTAACAGTGTACAAATGTTTCATTAGATCTGCTTTGTTGGCTGAATTTGTTGTTATTAGTTTTCTTAATGACTGTCATTCTGACTGGGTGAGATGGAATATTAATATAGTTTTGGTTATCATTTCTATAATGGCTAGTGAAGTTGGACATTTTTTATTTGCTTACTGGACATTTTTACTTCATCTTTTGAGAAATATTCATTAGTGGGCAGGAGAAATGACTTAGCAGTTAAGATGCTTGCCTGAAAATCCTAAGGACCCAAGTTCAATTCCCCCGAACCAGATACACATGGTGGTGCATGCATTTGGAGGGGCTGTAGGCCCTGGCATGTCCATTCTCTGTCTCTCTCATAAATAAATTTTAAAAGTTCTAAAAAATTAATAAATATAAAACAGAAATATTCATTAGTCCATTTATTGTGTTTGTTCTTTAATTTTTAGTTCATTATATGTTCTAGATTCCCTATGCCAGATGTATAGCTAGAGAATATTTTCTCCTATTCTTTAGGCTGTCTCTCCACTAAATCAATTGTCTCTTCTACTGTGTAGAATCTTATTAATTTCATCTCATTTGTCAGTTGGTAGTGCTATTTACTGAGGGATGAGAGTCCTATTTGTAAAGTATTTGCCTATGCCTATGTCTTAAAGTGTTTTGCATAGCTTTCCTCTGACGGTTTTAAAGATTTGGTTTTATATTAAGTTCTTTGACTCATTTGAAATTGATTTTTGTACGAGGAGAAAGATAAAGATCTAGGTTCCTTCTGGAGATTCAGTTTTCCCAGCATGATTTGTTAAAATGGTCATCTTTCATCCAATGTACGTTTTGGACATTGTTGTCAAAATAAGGTCACTCTACTTGTGTGGATTTATATCTGGGTTCTCTTTGCTAATACATATATGTCTATGCATATGTATTTTCTTATGGTAGGATATTCTTTTTGCCACTATGGCTCTGTAGTGTACCTTGAAATTGAGTGTGGTGATGCAGCCAGCATTATTCTTTTTGCTCAAGATTTTTTTTGTCTGCCCAGGATATTTTGTGTTCTGTATTAATTTAAAGACTTTTTGTTTCTGTGAAGAATGATGTTTGAATTTTGATGGGTACACTAAAGTTGTAGATTGATTTTATAGTAATAAACATTCCAGTCTGTGAGCATGGAGTTGCAAAAATGCATTTTATGAACAGAAAAAGGATCTATTTCAGAAGATTTCCTCTACATGAATCCATGTTATCATTCTTGGCAAGGATTATATGGTTTTAGAACTCAGAGTATTTTGAGTTAGTCAATCATTCTTCCTGACAGCATATAACTTTATTAGTTAAAGGGAAAACTATACAAATTTCAAAATACAAATATTCTCACTGTTGTGTCTTTTGAAACAGATATAATATTTAAGAAAATTGAACTTGTTTTTATCTTTGGAGCTTCCATGACAACCACTAGGTATGAGTTAAGCTTTTGCATTTGTTTGTCAAAAGCCTTACTGTCCATGTTAAAACCGGGGTATTTTTAAAAATGGAAGTTTCTATATGTGGGGAGATTAAACTGATGTGGATAATAAAAATCAGACACTGTGCCTTTTTCTACCCAATTGAGTTTTATATTTCCTACCATATTATTTGACCTTGACCTGATGTTAAGGGTGGGCACTTGTCTAACATGCATGCAATCCTGAGTTTGAACCTCACCACCTCAAAGAGGAAAAGTTGGGCTGGAGAGATGACTTAGTGGTTAAGCGTTTGCCTGTGAAGCCTAAGGACCCTGCTCAAGGCTCGATTCTCCAGGACCCACGTTAGCCAGATGCACAAGGGGGTGCATGCGTCTGGAGTTTATTTGTAGTGGCTGGAAGCCATGGTGCACCCATTCTCTCTCTATCTATCTGCCTCTTTCTGCCTCTGTCATTCTCAAATAAAAGTGAAGAAAAAAAATTTTGTTTTTAAAGTTAAAAAAAGGAAGTTTCAAAAGCACCCCTTAGGCTAGAAAGATGGCTCAGTGGTGAATACTTGCTTGCAAGGTCTACTATCCCCATGTTTGATTTCCCAGTATCCATGTAGAGCCAGACACACAAGGTAGAACATGTGACTGGAGTTTGCAGTGGCAAGAAGCCTTAGTATGACCATATTTTCTTTCTTTATTTTTCTCTGTCTTTCTTTCTTTCCATTTTTAATCTGCTTTAATATAAATAAAAACTATTTTTGAAAAATAAAATGATAACAAAACAGCCCTTAATATGTCAATTCGGAGGTGTTAGCACACCTTACATGTCATGTAGGTTTGTGGGTTCAAGGTGAAGTGATGGATGGTTAAACCACACAAATAAAAGAACTTACATGAAAAGTTGCTGTGATGAGCGTAGCATAACTGTGGCCGATGGCTTCAGGTCACTGATCTGAACTTCAGGCCAGGCACAGTTAATGGGGAAGCTTACAGATCCAGGGAAAGTTCCATAATGGTAAGAGTTGACCTCTCTTAAAGGACCAGGCAGGGAGAGAAAAAGCCAAAAGCCACATAGTGTGGCACACTTCAGGAACTCCTGGTGGAACTAGGCACTTTGCATATCTTTGGATGGAATTTCAAACCCACCACCACACCTTAAGATCCACCCAGTGACACCTCCTCCAGCCAGGTGGCTGCAGATCCAAACTACAAACTAATAAAACACTGAATATGTTGGGGGCCATAAATTCACACTACCACAATAACCACGCATCAGCTAAGTCTAGAAGCTGTTTGCTTCTATGAACAGTCAGCTAACGCAGGCTGCGGTGGTGGCTCACCATTTCAGAGCGCCTGCTGCTTAAGCAGGAGGACCTCTGTGGCTGGAGCCTGCCAAATTTGACTCCCAAGACCCCATCTGAAAAACTGGGCATAGCCGTGCTTTTACATATAACTCCAGTGGGGGGAATGGGGTGGAAACCCAAGGATATCTGGGGTTTGCTGACAAACAGCAGCTTGAGGCTGAGAGAGAGAGATCATATCTCAAAGAAACATGTGTGAGCATGAAGAATGAAAGCCTGATGTTGTCCTATGGCTTTCCCATGCATACACATGGGAGTGCACACAGCTGCACACATATGTGCATATACCACACCACACACATGCTCTACACATACATAAAAAATTAAGAAGTCCTGGGCCAGTCCTTCGCCCTGGTCTCTGTCAGAAGAAAAGCTATCTCTCTGTTGAGCATTCCTCACCTAAGGTGGAGGCAATTATGCACATACCCTTTTCAGGCTAACCTGTCATTCATTTCCAAAGACTGTACACATCTCAACTAGCTAACAGGGGGATAAAAACTATATGTTAGACTACAAATGATTAAATTATCTAAATGTTTCCTTTTTCATTGCTGGGAGTCAGAAACACTAGGCAAGTGCTGTACTATTGAGCTACATCCCTGACCCATTTTAAACAATCATTATTTTTCTTAATTTTGCATCCATAAGTAACTGGAGATAACCTTTGCTTTGTTTTCAGGGAGAAGTTTTATTCAAAACCAAATAAAAATACCTCGTTATTAGGAGTTACTTGTTTTTAAAAAATGACAATGTCTTTTATATTGAGTAGAACCATTCTGCCATTAAAACTGTTTTATGCTTTATTTAAATACTTCATAGACGGTACCAAGTTAAAAAAAAAAAAAACAGCTGAACCTGAATCTCCTTCTTTTCTGATGTGTGTGTAGGTATGTGTGTGTGATGTAGTGACATGCATACACTCACATGTTCATGCATGTGAATACAAGCTCATACGTGGCAGGACACATATGTGGAGGTCAGAGGACAACTGTTGGGTCTGTTCTCGCCTTCTACCTTATCTGAGGTATTTCATTGTTCAGCACTCCAGTTGTCAGAATAGTTGGTCTAAGAGCTCCCAGAAAATTCCTGTTTTTGCTTCTCATCTCACTACAGGGTTGCTGGGATGACAAACACCAGCCACTGCTTAGAGCAGTGTGTTCTAGGGAAGCAAACTCAGTTCTTCACACTTGCATGGCAAATATTTGCCCCCTGAGCCATCCTTCTAGATGGAACCTGAGTTTTTGTAGTTGCCCAAGCAACACAGCACAATGCCAAGTCCTACACAGAACATATCACACAGAGAAACAGACAAGGTGAGCACAGCCGTGATTTGAAGAGAAAATTTGCACATGTGGTGCAAAGTATGAAAGGTGATAATTTGAATTACAAAACTGTGATGCATCCAAATAGAGGTAATACCAAAACAAACAAGCAGATGTCATTATTTTGAGTGAGCAACAGTCGCCTCTGTGCTAGAGGCAAAACAAAAAACAAAAAAAAAAAACGTACAGTCAGAGAGATTATCTGAAACTTATTACAAAGACTAAGTGCCTTCAGTGACTCCTACACCGAAATGACAGAAAGGAACACAGTTTATGTGCTGATGACTAAGTGTTCTTAATCCGTGCCTGGAAAAACAATCTCCTCACCAGAACTGCTCCACTGAAAGATTTGCCTGTTCAAAGAAACCTTCCCTCACCAAACTGCTGTACATGCAAAAGGCCTCACTCTTCCATGGGTGAGACTCAGAGCTTGTGGAGAGGGCTGTGTGGTAATGGAAGGGAAGAGCCGAATCACTATGTCTGGTACCGACCTAGAGGATGCACCTCTGGAAGCGCAGGAGATAAAGAGTTATGACAGAGACTTCTCAAGGGAACAGTGGAAGGGGCTAATGTAGCTCCATTGTAAACTTGAGAAACACATAGACTCGAAAGCCGTCTGTCTAATGCAGGGCATTTGGTAAATCATGGCAAGGCCCGTTCAGTAAAGCAGTTTTAGTAAATGCTGGGCTGGAGGAATGTGTTAGCAGTTAAGGCATCTGTCTTCAATGCCAAAAGACCCAGGTTCAATTCCCCAGAACCCACATAAGCCAGATGCACAAGGTGGCACATGCATCTGGCATTTGTTTGCTAGAGGCCCTGGCATGCCCATTCTCTGAAAAACTAATTTAATTAAATTAAACAGCTGATTTCAAAGTAGTTTCTTTGAGCAAAATCCAAATATACCACTGCTGCGGTCCCCTGGTATAGGTATGGACGAGTGCTGTGGAGCCTGCATTTAGTGGCTAGGCAAAATCAAGGTAGATCAGCAAAGAAGTAAGCCAGTACCATGGCTCCAACCTTGGTGAGGAGAGATCGGTGGGAAAGGTAGAAGGGGCTGGAGAGAGAGAGAGAAAGTGAGAGAGAGAGGGAGAGAGGGAGGAGTGACAGGAAGAACACATGGGTGTGAGGCATAGTAACTCAGTGGACTGGTCTCCATAGATGAGTATAAATTCTGTATGGTGAGAACTAAAAAATGCCCAAATCAAAGACATCATTGCCCATGGGTCTGTGAAGGCTTGTTGCCCACAAGGAGGTTTGCCAGAAAATAATGACACCTAGCTGGAGTGGACACAAGAATAGAGGCCAGCACAGGTGCTTTCTGTGACCTGAAATTTGCAGTTCTATAGCTCTCAGGTCCACTCCAGCTCTCACCCTATCTTAAAATTACAGGGATGGCTTTATGTGTCAGAATCTCAATTTCTTTATGGAAAATGGGCCATAGTACAAAAGTCAGGGAAAATGATTAGGTTAGCACAAGTAATACAACATAGTCCAGGAAAAATCAAAAGCCATGACTTTATAAGTAGGTTTGTACTTAATTGGAACCATAAATGAAAAAAAAAACTGTGTGTGTATCATCAACTATAATTCAGAGAGTTCAAAGTCATTTTATGTTCTAAAACTCAGACTTTTTCTAATGCTTCAGGTACAGATACTCCTGTAAGAATCTCCCTAACTTTCAAGCTAATTTATTCTGAAGACAGGTACAAGTTTTCATTTCCAATTTGCAATTTTCTTAGACTATTCATTACCTCTAGTCATGTAACTCAATTAAGTAGGGAAAAGAGGCTCCAAGCACGGACAGCAATTGATGGGAAGCACAATAGAATAAGAGACCAGAAAGACAGCTTTGGTTAGGGTAGGAGTTCCTGTATTTTCCAAATCTGTCAAACTCACAATGTGGTGCTTCAATAAAGGTTGAGTCATAAATCCATTTCAATTACTCTACAAAAGAAAGAAAATTGTACGTGACAGCAGACCATGAACACACGACCAGATCTGCAAAAGGAAAGGACAGGAGATGTGTGCTGTCCTGGGAGCCGGGCAAAGAACAGCACAGCGGTTGAAATCTCTTCTCTTTCTGTGTGTGTGAAAGAAAGAGAGAGAGAGAAGAGTGGAAGGAGAGAGAGAAGGTACAAAAATTAGGCACTGACCTCACGACCGTTCTGTGAACAATATAGAGGTGTATTGTCTTAATTGCTAATAATATTAAATTATGAACAATAACAGTATCACGATAATAGTAATTCTACAAACAGTAGCCTATGGCTAGACTTTGAGCAAATGCCATCATGAGAACAAAGTGTCAGTCCATCATCCAAGGAGGATGAGATGCATGAGGAATCCAGGCGTCCTGGGACTGTAAACTATGAACAGTGATTTTTTTTTTTTTTATTTGTTTGGCATTTGTTCCTTTATGTGTGGAAGAAGCAACATTTGAAGATCGACTTCCCAGGTCTTGAACAATGCCTGGAAACAAGCTGGCTTTCTATAAACTTCTGTTGTTTCAAGAATCCCTGCCCTAGAAAGATGCGTGGGCCAGGCTTCCTCTGAAGGCAGCGAAGCCGGCGCGTGCCCGGCGTCGCCCCCTGTGCCCGGCGTGCCCACTGCCCACGAGCAGGAAGTCCGTGCTGACGGCAGACTTGTTCTTCTGCAGTGGGAGTGGCTCAGCTCACGAGGGACACGTGAAGAGCTCTGTGACACGGAAGACCTTCGGCTTTAGTGAGGGAGCCTTTCCCATCCTGAGCGTAGCACGCCCTTCTCTGCCGGAGACTGAAGGCGCAGGCTGGGTGGCCCGTTTCCCTGACTCAGGGCCTCTCCGAGCTCCTCTCCGGTCCCCGCAGCTGGCCACTTGGCACACGTGACCCATGCACCTACCTTCTTCTGTCTACTGCTGTGTTTACTCTCGGACTTACTTTTGCAACTCTTAACTAACTCAGTCAGAATAGCTTTGAAATGCCTTTACTGGGAAGATGAAGATCTGAAGATTCTTGATCACTCGCCCGAGTCTGGGGCTGTGTCTTTTGCATTCTCTGCAAGTGTGAAACCCAGTATCACCCGTGTGTTAGTGGCATGACACCCAGGTGCAGAGATGGGCAGAGATCAGACATGATGAGCATAGAAGAGACAATCGTGAGTTTGGACGGTGTTCTAAAGTTGAGACCACAGAGGAATAGGGGAAATGAGCAAGAACGCTGCTTTCTCAGTGAACCTGACACCCGCACAAGGGTGAAGGGGAGAGATACTGAGGACGCTCAACTTCTACCAAACCAGAGGTCCAGAGAAACAGAGACTCCTAAAAGCCCACTACTAAAGCAGACCTAAAAGTAACCCAACAAGGCTCAGGGGAATTCTAGGAAGCAGGGGCAGAAAGATTGTTAGAGCCACAAGTTGGGACATTATGCACAGACACGTTGCCTCTTCCCCATGACTGATGGCTACTCCCACAACGCTTGACCTACAATCACCTGGGGATAACCAGCGTCTCCAATAAGGAGGGTTCCTTCAAAGGGCGGGGGGCGGGATGAGGGTAAGGATGGTACCAACATGTGTTGTTTACTGTCCATAAACAATAAAAAATTAAAAAGAAAAAAAATGGTGATAAGTTGACCCTAGGTACAGAATGGCAAATATTATTGCAAATGAAGTAGAAAGTAATGAGAAAGCTACAAAGAGGTGTGAGAATTAACTACAAGAAATCTAAATTCTTCAAATCATAATGTAGTAAATATGTAGAAAGTAAGAGTGTACAAGCATGACAATTAGACAACATTAGTGCCCTTAACACAGCATATGATGCTAAGTTATTTGGCTTGTGTGTGTATTGTATATTGCATGGTATGAGTACATGTATACACATGTGTGTGTAAATGCATGTAACCCATGCACATGCATGTGGAGGCCAAAGGAGAATGTTGGAGTTCTTCCTCCATTGCCCTTTTATGTTGTTTTCTTGAGATGGCCTCAGCCACTGAACTTGTAACTGCCAATATTTTCAGTCAGTCTCTCTTAACAGGGAGACCAGCAATTCTCCTGTCTCCACGTGCATAGGAGTTGGGTTATAGAGTCTGTGGTCACCCCTGGATGACTTGTGGAGAATTAAATTCAGGCCTTCATGCTAGTAGAGCAAGTGTACTTATGAATTGAGCAATTGCCCCAGCCCCCTAAGTCAGTTTTTTTTTTTTTTTTTAAATAAGTAACGCTGTGAAAGCAGAAAGAGAGAGAGATGTCTAAGATCCAGTTTGGAATTCATTATTTCAATGATAGTATATTTCAACCTATTATACACATGCACATAGACAAAGCAATGAAAATTATCCTAAACTGGATAACTTATAAAGAAAAGACACTCATTGCTCACAGTTCTGGAGGCTAACACATCCAAGAGCAGATTAGGTGCTTTTATAAAGTCTGTCCTCATAGGCGGCATCTTCTTGCTGTGTTGTCACTTGATGAAAGATGCAAATGACCCTTCTGTGCCCTCTTTTATAAAGAAATATATATAATTCTATTCATGCCCCTCAAACTCCAAATACTATCACCTTAGGGACTAGAATTTCAATATGTGGCTCGAGAGGGCAACCACTCAGATCATAGTTTAATCACTCACTCTATCATCCACATTATCTATCTATCTATCTATCTATCTATCTATCTATCTATCTTCTACCTACCTACCTAACCATCCATCGTTCTCCTGACAAGAATCCTGGAACTCAACCTGGAAGTAATCTGAGAAACCAGTCCTGATGCATGTCCGTTATGTTTGTCTTTCCCACGTTCACACATTTCCCTCTCTCTCCAGTACCATGTACACTTCTGCTTCACATTCAAGGAACGACATTGCCCCAATGTCAGGATTTGACAGAGAGCTGTGGTTTCATCAGCATGCCCCAAACTCCAGTCTGAAGTTAGAAAGTCAGCCCCTCACTTATTACGAGAGATGTAATAATGGATGAGCCTTAAGGACTCTTGCATCTGCCCTAGCAAAACTCAGGTCATCTGCATTCCATCCCTTTTAACCATCTCAAGGGTGTGTATCCTGTGACTGACTCTCCTCTGCTACAAAGCAATGTTCCACAACACTGAATCCCATTACTTGGTGTGTGTTTTTAAATCATTTATTTATTTGCAAGCAGAGAGACAGAAAGAGAGGCTTGGGAAATGGACACACTAGGGCCTTTAGGCACTGCAAACAAACTCCAGATGCATGTGCCACTTTGTACATCTGGCTTTACGTGGGTATTGGAGAATCAAACTCAGGTTGTTAGGTTTTTGCAGGCAAGTTCCTTAATCACTAAGCCATCTCTTGAGCCTAACTTGGTGATTTTTTCTTAAGAAAAAGAATCAGATTTAAAAAAAATTATTAACTTTATTTATTTGACAGAGAGTAAAAGGGAGAGAAAGAATGGGTGCTCCATGGCCTCTAGCCACTACAAAAGAACTCCAGACGCATGTACCACCTTGTGGGTACTGTGGAATTGAACCTGGGTCCTTTGGCTTTAAAGGCAAACACCGTAACAGCTATGCCATACCTCCAGCCCAAGAATCACATTATTTAATCACTACTTTAAGAAGAAAAACACATTCTTCTCTTATCTTTTGAGAAGCCAAGTCTCCTATTTTCCTCCTATTTCCTTCTTTGGCTTCCTCCTCTGTTGACTTTCAAAATGTTTGAGCACCTCAGATCCACAGCTTTGTACCTATTGTCCATCTCACATTCTTCCAGGTGACCTCATATATTTTAATGGATTCTAAAGGCATCTGTCTGTCATGAGTTGAATCACCTCCTTCTATAAGATGTTGAAATTCTAACCCTTAGTATCTGGGACCAGTGACTATGACCGTATTTGGAAGTAGAGTCAGTCATTGTCAATGTAACCAAGTTATGATGAAGTCATGAGGGTGAAGCCCTAATCTGATATCTGACCTCCATAGAAAGAGAAGATAAATCTTTTGGATTCACATAGGGAAACAATAGAGTCAAGGATTAGAGTAATATGCCTACCAGTCAGGGAATGCTAGGGAATCTTTAAAAAAAAAAAAAAAAAGACATGAAACAAATTCTCTTTCAGGTGCCTGAGCAAGTAGAGACTTGCTGACACCTTGACTTAAGCTTAGTCTCCAGATCAGCATAGTGTATTTCTTATTTCAAGCCAGAAAAACTTCATTACTGCAGGTTGGAGGAACTAATGCACCATCTGTATACAGTATTAATTCCCTTGTATTTTCTGGAGCCCTGACCAAAACTTCATAATCTTATTACATATCTGTCTGTCCACTTCTCTGTAAGTGTCCGCAAAGTACCTTAAAAAACAATTGTGATACTATATAACTCTATTTAATCCTTTTTGCCTGCAAAATGGTAAATATTCCATGATTCGTGGAGTTACTGATGGTGAAAGATGAGGCACCATTCTTGATTTCGCTCTTCTACTTGTCCTATGCCAAATCAATGCATGAGCACCCATCAGAAATATGTGAGATTCGTTTGCCATGAGCACTGTTGTCTGCAAAGGCAAAATATCAACTCAATGGTTTGGTTTGGTGTGGAACTGAAAAGAAGAAAGGATAGAACCTGTGTCACCTTTTCAAAGGCTTGCTTACAGTGTATCCTTCATCTCACAAAACCTTGGGACTTGAGATGCCCTCAATTCTCTTCATTTTTGACTTCTCCAAGATGGAAAAAAGTACACATATTTTTATTATTGAAAAAATACCTGGAATAAAATGTCTTTCTACACTTAGTTATATAAAATGCATTTGTTTTTGAGCCAAAACCATAAAAAATATGGGGGACCCTGGTCTGAGTTTAACTGGGCAAAGAGAGTCCTTGGATGAATAAAAGAGCAAAGTCAAGGCTTTGAAGGATTTCTAAAAAACAGAAATTTCCATAATCAGGATGGAAGAAGAAAAAGTTTGAGCATAAAGGGAAAGTCGTAAATAATTCTTGTCCTCATGAAATTAAAAGCAGTTTTCAATTTGTGTAAGCAGGGAAGGTAAGTTCTTGATAGACTTTAGCAATATGAGTGTGGGTTCCAGCAAACAAGAAGGTCTGTGGCATCTTTAGATAATGAAACAAGTCATCCAGACTTTGATGTGGCAGGTGCTTTCTGGTCACCCTTACTGGAGATGGAGAAGCATATGGATATATTCTAAGAACATTTAGGAAATATTTTTTTCATTTTATTTTATTTTATTTCTCAATTTTTATTAACATTTTCCATGATTATAAAAAGTATCCCATGGTAATACCCTTCCCCCCCCCTTTCCCCTTGAAATTCCATTCTCCATCATATCCCCTCCCCATCTCAATCAGTCTCTCTTTATTTTGATGTCAGGATCTTTTCCTCCTCTTATGATGGTCTTGTGTAGGTAGGGTCAGGCATTATGAAGTCATGGATATTCAGGCCATTTTATGTCTGGAGGGAGCATTTTGTAAGGAGTCCTACCATTCCTTTGGCTCTTACATTCTTTCCACCACCTCTTCCGCATTAGACCCTGAGCCTTGGAAGGTGTGATCAAGCTGTTACTCAGTAATCCAGTCACTTCTTTCCAGCATCATGATACCTCCTGAGTCATCCCAAAGTCACTGCCATCTGAAAAGAGAAGATTCTCTACCCAAAGTGACAGTAGCGTTAATATAAGGGTATAAATATTAAGAGAAGTGCTTACTGTGCAGTTTGATAAGCAAAGTAGATACATTTTTCCAGACATCAGCAGATGTTACACCCGTAGGGCTCATGACTACCCCTGTTTTATGTTTTCAGTATCAGGGATGTGTTTCCCCTCATGGAGCGAGCCTCCAGTCCAATTGGAGGGCAGCTGGTTTCCACCATGACAGACATGCCACTATTGCACCTGTTGGTCATTTGGGCTTGCTGGCCAATTAGGAAATATTTTATTATAACATAGTGGTGACTCAAATGTGAAAACACCTGAAAATCAGTAGCTCCCTGGATTACATCATGAGCAGTTATCCATGTGGAGGTACCACTTTTTTAAGATAGAAAAATTAGAGATGGTACACTAGGGTTCGTGGAGAAATCAAGCATGTGAAATTTTATGTGTGATGTGACTATAATAGGACATTTTCTGCTAAAGTTGAGACTTGTCAGTAGTCATGCAGTATTTATGCTTATTGGACTAGGTGAAGAATTCAGGTAAAGAAGGTGCCAAATGAAAGCCCATTCCACAGCCTCAGGATTGGTATTTACAAGTGAAATGGATGGAGCGTGGAGAGGTAGCTCAGTGGACAAAGTATTTGTCATGAAAACATGGGGACATCATTTGGATCACCAGAGCCAAGATAAAAACGTTGACAGTGGTGACGTCCTTGTAACTCCAGCTCTGGGAATACAGAAGCAGGAAGACCCTGGACCTTCTGGCCAGTCTACCCTCACTGATGAGCTTCAACCAATGAGAGGCCCTGGTGGTTTTCACCTGAGGAAAGACATCGGAGATTGGCTTTTGGCTTCCCCACATGCACACATACATACATGTGCATTTGTGTCTGTACCTACATGTGTACCTTTGCACATGAACACATGAGCACACAAGTGTGCATGCAGGTGCAAGCGTGCACATGCACACACACACACACACACACACACACACACACACACACACACACACATTTAAACAGAAGGCAATAAATGAAGTGGAGATAATGAAGTCAGCCAACAGGCTGGATACATTTCTAGAGAAGAGAATATGAGAAAAATAGATTGAATTTCCAGACATTCTTATTTGGAGTTGAATTTGAGCTCTGCCATATTCTGTGTATATTTGAGAAATTTCATTGCACTTCTCCAAACCCAGTATCACGTTGGCCAGGAGCTCACCAAATAGGCTTTTTTATTGTCATGTATTCTGGGGATCAAACTCAGATCCTCATGCTTGTGTGGAAAGCAATTTACTGGTGACTATTTTCCCAATCTCCACCTCCCATTGTTTATTCTAAAACACATCCATGACTCTGTTTTGAGTTCTAGATAAGCTTCTTAATGTACACTGTATTTGGAAAACAAACATGTTGCCTAGGAAGAAATATATGTTGTCCATTGCTTTAGATTTGAATAACTTCAGCCCTATTGTGGAATTTCCACTTTTTCTTATTGTTAATAGGTTTCATACAGAATCTTTCAAAAAATCCATTCTGACATTATTTCCATATATCCTGATTTAATTTATTATTATGTGTATTGTCCTGAACAATATTTGAGCAGTCATTAATGGATGATGCATATGCTTAATTTTCACAAATAGTAAAAATTTTACACAATGCTCACTACAGTTCTCATTATTTACCTGGGATGATTTGCAACATCACTAAAGAAAGATAGCTTACCCTTAGAGAGACACTAAAATTTATTTCTATTACTAAAAAAATTTATATCTGTATCATTAGTGCATATAAATAATGCCTGCATGCCTCCACAGGGCCATGATGTGACTTAGATCTAGTATTCCTCTGGGACTCACTGAACTTTTCACAGGTTCATTTAAATCTTTTGTTTTCCAAAGGGATATAAAGATGAGTTTTCATCTTGTCTCTGAAATTAGAGATAATGATTCTCACATTTCACTTTAACTTTTCTTTAGACACAATATTTTCCCATTATGAAAGCAGAATATATTTAGTTTGGAACAATTAAAATGATGTATGATTTCCAATATTAGGAAAGGGAACATTCTACATAACTGAACTTGTATTAGAAAATCCAAAACAGAAGATAAGAAAGCACAGCATTTCAGCAAAGACACTTATCTGTAAACTCTGCTGGCCTGGGTTCAATCCACAGGCACCAAAGTAAAGCTGGACCCAGAAAGTGATGCAAGCATCTGGTTTTCCTTTGCAGCAGCCAGAGACCTTGGTGTACTTATACACACATGCATAAATAAATTAAAAATCACTAAATATAAAAATAAACACATTTTCAGTAATGGGTTAAGAGACTAGTGCCAAGAAAGTATAAGTGAAAAACTTTTTTAAAAGATTGCATTATACACCAGGGAAATTTATCAGCATTTAAGTGTTTTCCTTTAAGTTAAACACTTGTCACTAACTTGAAGCTTGATTCTCTAGAGGGCCACAAATGTGAAGCAAATACAGGAAGGCAGGATGGAGGTAAAATAGACTAGCCAAGTTACCACCTGACTCTAAAGACGCGGTCCTTCACAGACTAGGCTCTTTAGAATGAAAATAGCTCCCAATCTAATACTGTGACACTCTGAATACAAATTGGGGCTTTTTAGGGGCCAGAGAGATAGCATAGAAGTTAAGGAGGACCAAAGGACCCAGGTTCGATTCCCCAGAACTGATATAAGCCAGATGCATAAGAGCAGATGTAATGATGAGAGTAAAACCCTATAAACCTATCACATTAGTGCAAATACTTCACGTCAAAAATGAATTTCATACTTCTACCCACCAAACATCAGTACATAGCAAGGATAGGACCACATAACATCAGACTGGGAAAACTCAAAATTCCAAGAATGGTTTCTCCTGAATGCACATTGCTTTGCACCCTTATAAGTTGAGGCATGGGAATCAGAATTGTCTATAATGTATTCTAAAAGCCTGAAAACAGGACAGCCCCATGAATTATCCGATGCAGGTGCACATCTTGGAAAAACTACATATGTACCTTTTTCTGAATCTCATACTTTAAAAAAAAATATTTTTATTTATTTATTTTACAGAGGAAAAGAGGGAGAGGGAGAGAGAGAGAATGGGTGGGCCAGGGCTTCCAGCCACTGCTTAAACTCCAGATGTATTGGCCTTCTTGTGCATCTGGCTTATGTGGGTACTGGGGAATGAAACTGAGGTCCTTTGGCTTTGCAGGCAAGCGCATTAACCACTAAGTCATCTCTCCAGCCCTCTTATGCTTTTCTTTTAAAAATCCAGCCTAATGGCCAATTGATTTGAATAAATTATTGAGCATCATGTTAGTAAATATGAGTTTGTCAAATGACTTCCAGGACTTAGTCTCTAAATCTCATATAATATTCTAGATTTTCATTCCACATCAAGCTTATTACACTATGATGTAGTTAAATGTGAGTCAGTTTCCAAAATCCCATTTCCAGATGTGGCAGTGACCATCTCGTTGATGGACACAACTCCTAACCAGAGGCAGCTTATGGAAGGAAGGGTTTTATTTCTGGCTTACAGCTTTGAAAGGACATTTCATCCCTGCAAGAAAGTATGAGAACGGTGAAACAGCCTACTGGGCACCCCATCTCCACAGCCCCAGGAAGGAGGTAATCTACCGATGGAGCTTGGAGCTGGTGTATATCACCGCAAAGCACATCTTAAGCAACACACCTCCTCCGGCAAGGCTCCACTGAGCCAAACCAATCTTCCCAAATTGCCATCAGCCGGGGGACCAAGTATGAGGCATAATCACAAACACACAAGGCTATGGGGGACATCTTGTATTCAAATCCTGCCGATAAGGCAAGACTCGTTTTCTTATTTGTCTCATCCTACATGACTGGCTGCCACTACACAAATCATTTCTCCCTTGGGGAAAGTAACCTTTCAAATGCAAACATCAGCATACATTCTTCAGTTTGCTACATAGACACACCCAGTCCTCAAAAGGGAAACATTAAGTGGTAAAACATTTCAGTGCTTTCAGTAACAATTTAGAAGGTTTGGAGCATATGGAAGTCACATTGAGACTTTAATTTATAGTGATGACTACTATGAAAAGAACTTACTGCTCTTTAAGTCTCTGGGAGTAGTCCAAAACTGCAGTCCTATAATGTCAAAACAGCACACAATCCTCAAATTGGAACTGCAGCAATAAATTTATTAAATATCATTTGTACACCTAAAAATAGCTAAGAAAATAATTATTTCACCTAAGCACAGAAGCCTAAAGACAGGGAGAAAATTTTTGACTGACATCCTACAAGTGAGAGCTGTTAGATTTGGATGTCAGGATAGAAAGAAACCTAGACAAAATGTTGTTTTTGTTATATATATATATACACATACATATATAATTCCAACTTCTATACTTACAGACAACAAACCATGGTATTTCCCTCCCCTCCCCTGATTTCCCCTTCATAACTCTGCTCTCCTTCATATTCCCCCCCTCTCTCCATTAGTCTCTCTTTTAATTTGAGGTCATCATCTTTTTCTCCTATTATGAGGGTCTTGTGTAGATATTGCTAGGCACTGTGAGATCTTGGATATCAAGGGCAAATTCTGTCCAGACAGTTTTGTGTAGGGAGTGGTACCCTTCCTTTGGCTCTTACATTCTTTCTGCCACCTCTTCCACAATGGACCCTGAGCCTTGGAGGGTGTGAGATGTTTCAGTGCTGGACACTCCTCTGTCCCTTCTTCTCAGCACTATGTTGCCTTTTGGGTCATACTTGTGGTCATCGCCATATGAAAAGAGAAGCTTCTCTAACAAGAAGTGAGATTATCATTAATATATGAATATGAACATTAAGTGTAGCACTTCCAGGGCAATTTGGTGAGAGCAGTATATGAATTTATCCAGACAAGAGCAGGCTTTATACCCCTAAGGTTCATGACCTCACCTACCTCAGGCTTTTGATTAGGTTTTCAGTACCAGCATGTATTCTTTCCCATAGAATGGACCTTCAGTCCAATTAGAGAGCAGTTGGTTTCCCCCAGAGCAGACATGCCACCATTGCACTCGTTCAGTCATTTGGCCTGTCTGGCCAAACTTGAGGCTTCCAGTGTCCACTGTTTTCACTGCTGATGACTTCTCTCTCCCACAAGGCTGCATACAGTGCAGCTTTTTCGAGCTTTCAATTGGCTAGGCTATAGGGAGAAGGTTTCCTGTTCAGCACTAGCTTGATTTGTCAGTGACTTTGCCATCAGGCATGTGCTGTCTTCAGCAATAGGGTTTTACCATCTCTTTCTCATGGGAAATCAAGGCCTTGGCAATAGCCTATAATGCTTTGGAGGCCAACAACTCACTGCAAGGTATCCCATCCCTGGCACTGAAAATTTTCTAGTAACAACATATGGCTTCTGGATGTGTCATTATTTAAGAAAATAGATTTTCATATGTCTTATTCAGAAAGAGGCAGATAGATAGAGAGATAATAGGCATGCCGGGACCTGCAGCCACTGCAAACAAACTCCACCTTGTACATGTGGCTTACATGGGTCCTGGGGAATCAAGCCTCTAACTGGGGTCCTTAGGCTTCACAGGCAAGTGCTTAACCACTAAGCCATCTCTCCAGCCCCATGTGTTGTTTTTTGAATTTATGACATTGTTGAAATGGAAAAGAGAGAGAGGTGGAGGAGGGAGCAAAGGGGTAAGAGAGAAAGTCAGAAAGAGAGAAGGGTGCACACAGCTAAAACAGGAAAGGCAAAATAGAGTAGGCAAGGGCCAAAGAGAGGGCATTATGGAGAGAAGAGGGAAAATGCTCAGCGAGGGGGTTTGAGGGGCTGTGCTGAGGTAGATAGAGGCTGGGAGAAGCAGCATTCTCTCTTCTCATCCTAGAGTCTACTCAGCTACCATCACAGGAGGTGCATCAAAATCACAGACCTAGTGTAGGCATTACCAAGTAAGTAAATGGAGAAAAGGAAATGGGATAAAAGCCAAAAGCCAAATGTCTTCGAACATTATCTGTCTGTTAAATATGATTAAAAAAATACTCTTCCATTAAATTCCATGGTTATAAAGCAGGCATGGGCTACACACCTGTAACCATGGCACCACGGAGGTAGAGGCTGGAAGATAATGAACTCCAGGGCATCTTGGGCTATCTCAGGAGACTCTTTCTCAGAAACTAGCTACATACATACATGCATACACACAAATTATTCCATGGTATTATTGTATATATTTGGAAATAATTGGAATGAAATAACTGAATTCCTATGGGACTTTTTTATTATACATCTAATTCTGATTTTCTGAGATAAGGTCTCACTCTATAGCCCAAATTGGACCAAACTCACTATGTGGCTCATGCCGATATAGAACCGACTGCTATCCTCCTGCCTAAACATCCCAAGTACTGAGATTACAGGTACAAGTCATCATCTTCAGCATGTATACCAAATTCTAATCAAGTGTTATCCCTAGCTTAAAGAAAATCCACTGTAGTCAATATTGGTAATGAACTTAAATGCTGGCCTCAGAATTTATCCCAACAAAATAGCCATCTCAAGAAAACATTCCTCAGAGGCATAGCCTGTGTCTATGTTGGGAAAGACAATGGGTTTTGAAATATATAAGATTACAATACAAAGAGTGATCACACCCTTAAAAGTAAAAAAAAAAAGAATAGAAACAATGTAAGAATTAGAGAGCCATGCTGTCAATCATTAAAATCACCCCTTCTGAGCTAACGTGCACACTGCCAGCATCATACCCCAGAGTGCATTGTCTGAAGACTCAAACATGCTACTCTGACGGAGCAGGAAACTCTTAACTACCTCCTCTTCAAGAAGTCTTGATAACATCAGTAAGCAAAGCATTGGGTGCATGCCTCTTGGTCACATACACTCCTAGATGTGGCGGCAATGAAGGCAGGAATTCTTGGCTTATTCATCAACAATGTAGCGGAATACACAGTGGAAGGATCATGAAGGTAACCTTGGCTGTGGATATGTGCTCAAGGGGTGGGGAAAATAGCCAGTCATCTCTGCATTTAGAAGGAACCAAGCCACAGGGACGTCAACAATTTGGAAAGCATAAATTACCCACTGCACCATCCCCGGCCTGGCTTCTTTGGATGCAAAAGCAACTAACTTGGGACAATAAACATACCTGAGATAATTCTTATTCCTGCTTCACCTTACACTGTCTTGTAATAGTAAGTAGAGATCAGTTGCTGTTGGTGGTCACGACGTGTGTCACGATGATCACGCAAAGAGGTAGAAGTGACTCCACTAAAAATCAGTGACGAGTCATCAGCAAGTTAAAATCTGATGGAGCTGTTCTATTCCTGTAAATGGAAGGCATGCCTGCATTAAATCAGAAATAGAGAACCATGAGACTGAGGTAAAGCCTCACTTAGATTGCTCAGTCCATTCAACCATATTTTAGGTGTGAACCATATCATTCTTTCTATAAAATAATGCATACACCAAACATAGAACTTGAAGTAGGATCAGTGGCTAAGACTTTGTTCTCCAGAATAACACCAAAATAAATAAATCTCAAGAATGTGTGTGTGTGTGTGTGTGCTAATTTCCTCAAATAATCATATTAGTTGACCTAAGCAAAAAAGCTCTCATATAGTTCAAAAGGAACTAATCTGAGCTGGGCGTGGTGGCACACGCCTTTAATCCCAGCACTCGGGAGGCAGAGGTAGAAGGATTGCCATGAGTTCAAGGCCACCCTGAGATGACAGAGTTAATTCCAGGTCAGCCTGGACCAGAGTGAGACCCTACCTCAAAAAACAAAAACAAAAAAAAAAAAAAAAAGAAAGAAAGAAATAAAGGAACTAATCTGCAATGAAGCAGGCAGCAGATTCATACTCTGTGCCATCCCTGGGACTAAATCTTTCCTGGTTTCTGGAACCCAGTGGTGACCAGCCATACTTTATGGCTGGTGTGTGTGTTTGTGTGTGCATCACTCCAACACTGGCTTCTGGGTCCCAGATCTCTGTGTGTCTGTGACCAAATTCCCTCCTTCTTGTAACAATGTTAGTCATTGTATTAGGGCCTTATCCTAAGTCAGTGTGATCTTCTCTGAACTTTAATTACATCAGTAAGCATGCTTCCAAATATTCCACTGGAACCTGAGCATGGTGATGCACACCTTTAATCCCAGCATTCAGGAGGCAGAAGAAGGAGGATTGCCATGAATTTGAAGCCACCATGAGACTACATAGTTAATTGCAGATCAGCCTAGACCCTAGTGAGACTCTAACTTGAAAAACCAAAAACCAAACAATATTGCATTGGAAGATTCTAGGTTTTAAGAAATCAGTATATCTTTTAGGGAAGCACAATTCAAACCATAACAACAATTCAAAAATATTGGCTCATTGAAACTAGAGCTGGTTGTGCTGGTAAAATCCTTAGTAACTGAAGATTGATGGAAATGGGAAAGTTGTATATATATATATATATATATACATATATATATACAAACTTTTATATATACATATATACATGCATATATATATATGTATCTATATAGTTTTATATATATATATATATGTCTCTCTTTCTCTCTCTCTCTCTCTCTCTCTCTCTGTGTGTGTGTGTGTGTGTGTGTGTGTGTGTGTGTGTGTGTGTGTGTGTGGTGGGTATCAGGACCATGGACAGTAGCTCAATCCCATCCACTGTCTCCCCCATTGACCCCAACATTGATTAGTCTTGTCTATACGGAGAAATAATGCTTATAAAGAGGTTATTACATTTTCTCCACTGTTGCTAAACATGGACTTTATAAATCAATATTCTTGCCACAACTCTGGTATTGTGAAAGGATTAGGTTGCCACTAGCTTCCTTTTAAATTTTGGATTCTATCTTCATTGCAAAGCTGTAGATCCAAAATACTTGGTTTAGTGAATGGTGAGCCAGTGAAAGAAGTGATTTTGACATTTGATTACATTCAAATTTATTTGTCCCAGAAATTCACTAAAATTATTATTATAAGGTACTGGAAGCTATAAAATGGAAAAGCGTGCCTTTCTTGGAGGAAGTATGTAAGAACGCATGTAAGGGAATGCAAGTGTATTGGCATTGATCCATTTGAAAGTCAGAGTGGGAGGATGGAAATAGAAAGTGGGAAGGAAGTAAGCAGAGTGGCCCCATGTAAGGGGACAGGTCATTGACACCTTGTGTGCCCTTTATGGACTTTTATGGCTCGACATGTAGACGCTGAGATATTTTGGGCAGGTTTCATTTAGATAAACTGCTGATTGAGAGAAAGAAGACTTGGAGGTGGTTAAGACTAGAGGCAGATAGAATTTTAACTAGGGTTAGAATGGTAAAACAGTAGAATGAAATAGATGTTAAAACTATTTAGAGGGACAGAGACATTTCTCAGTGGTTAAGGTGCTTGCCTACAAAGCATAAAGACCAGGGTTGGGGTCCCCAGTTCCCACATCAAGTCAGATGTACGAAGAGGTGCATGTGCCCGGAGTTCATCTGCAGTGTCTGGAGGCCCTTGTGTGCCCCCCCTTTTTTTCCCTCTCTCTCTCTCTCTCCTTTTCTCATTTTCCTGTTTGTTGCTCTCCTTACAAATATATAAATTAAAAAATAAAGCTATTTAGAAAGAATTAGTAGGTTCTAATTACTGACAGCAGAGAAGAGGTTACATTATAGGTCTGGTGACTTATAAAAATTAATAGGGAGAGAGTAAATAATAAGTTTGGTCATTTATATGCTAAATTTGAATTGCCTTCAGGAGTTCAAAATCTGTACTTGTGCAAGCAGTATTTCAGAAACATTAACCCAATTTCCTGACTCCTCTGTTACCAGCATGACATGCTATTCAATTGTAAGTTTCATCAAAGTTGAGACCTTCTCATATTTAATCTGGCATTTCTTAGTGCCTGAGGTGAAAAACTTGTCTGTTAATCATTTCTGACACTATTCTAAAATCCTTAAGTGCTTTAGGTATTGGATTTGAACAAATTCTTTTCTGACTCCCAGTAGTTTCTTAATGACTTTAAGCAAAATCTCTTAGGTGAATTTCCAACAAGAACAAGGATTTTCACATTAAGGCTTTAAACAAAGAGGAACCCTGAGAATACTGGGTTTTCTTAACCACATTTAAAGGAATACTTTTCTTAACTCAATGTCCATGCATGTTACGACTTGTTGGGTAGTTTGGTTGCTTCTAAATGTCAGAGATTAGCACACCTCTGAAAGATTAAGGCAAAGGATAGTGTCTTTCTGAGGAGTACTTAAGGTTTAAAATGGTAAAATACACATTATAAGATTTAGACATATCAGTCAAGGAAATCGCTCCCCAGGCAGCAGACACCAAAGATCCACTTGCAAGAGTCAAGTTAAATGACAAGTGTCCATGCAGGTAGACAGCAGTCTCTGCAATGTGCAATTCTCACACTTCTCATCTCCACAAATTGGAGAGAGATAATGGCAATTGATAAGTAAGTAGAATCTGCCTCACTTTTCAGTCTTTCCACAGTCTATGAAGGGAGACCATGGGAGATAGAAATGGTTTTAAGTAATTTATTTATTTATTTTTGGTGTTTTCAAGGTAGAGTCTCACTCTAGCCCAGGCTGACCTGGAATTCACTATGTAGTCTCACCCATTAGAAAACTCCATGGAAACTATCTTGTTTCACATATTTATTTTAAAGGTGTGAAAATGGAACTAGAGAATTAACATTAAGTTCAAGGTAGTTGAAATGTTTGAATTAGATCCCCCCCCCCCTTTCGCTCTCACTCTTGCTTTTTCTCTGTGTCTGTCTTGATACAGAATCTTGATACAGACTGGTTTTTACTCCTAATACTTCTGAATACACTTCTCAAGTGTTGTGTACCACTACATCCAACTTGAATGAAGTCTTATTTCTTTGATTTAAAGAGCAAAAGTCTTTCTATTCTCATGCTACTTCCTTTATCTGATATCTTTGGCTTGTGGTATGAGTAATACAGCAGAAAGACTTCATCAGATGATCTGAACAGGAGATTAATACACTGCTTTACATATCTTCTTTGCAATCCGTCCTTAGTTTGGCGAAGTCATTGAAATTGGCTAAGTTTTCCTGATAACTAAGGTCATACTCATCAGAAATTACCTCTTCAAACACTTGATATATGAGCCTGATTCCTATTTAATTATATTTTCAAGAATTTTGTTAGATCAATGAACTCATTCTCTGTATAATAAGCATTTGTTGATAAAAACAAATTAGGCAAGGGTGGTGGTGCATACTTTTAATCCGAGCACTTGGGAGGCAGAGGTAGGAGGATCACCATGAATTCAAGGCCACCCTGAGACTACATAGTGAATTTCAGGTCAGCCTAGACTAGAGTGAGACCCTACCTTAACAAAAATTGACCAATACATGGTTTTTCGCCTAAACTTTTGCATTTACATTTTATTTGTATTCTTGAGATATTAATGAAAAACCAAAGTGAGAGTTTAAATGACTTGTCCATGTGGCTGTATTGACCCTTACACTCTCCTCTGCTTTTCTATGAGAATTTGCTCTATCCAAATCGTGAACATGTCACTTTTTCTTGATGCCTCAGTTATAATTTTGCAGTTGCAGTGAGATAATCTTAGATTTGCTAAGAAGTTGTACCAGATTTCATGTTTGTCAGTACATGCAAACAAGTTTTTAAAGTAAATTTTCATGTGTTCACAGTGCTCTGGGTTACTGTTTATCCACTATTAACGGACCTGATTAGTGTCCCCCACCCTCCTTTGCCAGTTTCTATCTTCCTCCTCATACCTGCTATGAAGAATATTTTGGTCTAGACAGTTTCATGTCCTCAGATTTTTATATTGAACTGTTAACACACAAACCCAGGTATTTGGAACATTAGCCTATTTAGAGATAAAACCCTTAAGGAATTGACTATGTTAAAGTGTGGACTTTACAGTGAACTCAGATCCAATACGATCAGTGTTTGTTCTTGTATGGAGAAGAAATGTGGACCTGGATGTGTCTGTGGGAGGAACAAAGACCAACAGGACACACAGACATCTGTAAGTCAAAGACAGTGGAACCAGCCACTTCCCCTGAGACTCCAGGACTCCAGAACTACGTAGAAATAAGTCTCATTGTTTAATCCTTCAATGAAGGGTATCTTCTGTAACATTTCTAGCTAACTAAAGCAAAGGTGTGAAGAGAACTGGTTTTTAGAATTGTCCATACGCTGCAAATACATCTGAGGGAGAGATTTGCCCAGAGTGAACCTCACTGACGCTGCATTTAGGTTGTGGCAGCACCTTTTGTGGATTTTGTGACCCAGGGTTATGTTTTGATTCAGAAGCATCTTGGAATAGGTAGATTTCAGATGAAACGGGAGTTATAGGATGTAAATCAAGTGACCTTTAGTCAGAAGTTTTTCTTTACTAAACTATTAAGATTTTTTCTGATATACTTTCCTATTGCATTTACACCATTTGATTCCCTAGTCCTTAATTGAACCCCACTCTGTTCAGAACATACCAGCTGTAACCATCAGAGTAGATGAATACATTTCAGCTTTTCTTCCTTTTTCTCAGGCTGCATATGTAGTGACAGGTATCGTACAGCTGTTATCTATCAGGCAGTTTTTGAAATGATGTTGAAACAGATGTTGAAATGGAACCTGTGGGAGTTCATGGGTGTTGACTGAAGTTCACCTGATGCAAGCCAGCTCTCCTTTTCCTTTCTTTGAAGGCTGCAGTGATTTGTATAGAAATAAAAGTGTGCTAAACAGCAAAGGAAGAACCAATAAAATGCATGT
The DNA here is from genome assembly GCF_020740685.1 of Jaculus jaculus. NCBI lineage: Eukaryota > Metazoa > Chordata > Mammalia > Rodentia > Dipodidae > Jaculus > Jaculus jaculus. The sequence goes on from NC_059118.1 coordinate 57,955,779, forward strand.
GTTTTGTAGTCGTTACATAGATTACCAAACACACCCTAGTGGACAGGAAAGGCTTATAAATTTGGAAAATAGTACTCATTTGTCTGAGAGCTGCTAAAAAATGAATTTTCTGTGTTGGAAGACAATTCTGAAGGCAAAATTTGACTTACATCCCAGAAAAGCCACAGAAGAGCTCCTTTGAGAATCATAAAAACATGTACCTTTTGGCATTCCAAGAATAATAAGGCACAATGTGCCTAGTTTCAATTTTAAATCAAGCAGTGCCCATAGATTTTAGGGTGATCTTTAACCCTTCGCCAGTCACCTACTGATAAAACAAACTTAGGGGTCAGAGGTCAGAACTTATAAAGACCTTTTGATGCCCTGGGAATGTTGGGATTCATCCCATAAATATCGACTTGAGACATGGATCTGGGTATAGATCAATAAATAGTTTATATATTGTGTATGTCTAAATATGTGCACATGTACTTTTTTATGGAATTTAAAAATCAAGACAAAAATGCGAAGAAAATATATTGACTTGGTCTGATGAATTCAGGTCATATGTTTGAAGGGATAAAGAGAATAGATAACCATGTGATGTTTTTATCACAAATGAAATGTCACCAAATTCTTATTCCTGGCAGTGAAAACAAAACAGAAAAGATTATCCTCTGTGTCTGTTTTGAAAAGGACACGTGGTGAAAGCAGTGTGTACAGGACGTGGTTATAGTTCCAAGCCATTTGAAAATCTAAACTTCCTTCAGTTTTATTATCGCTCACCTTCATGTGCAGAAATAGGAAGCTCCCTATCTATTTTATGAGCTATAAAGTTTGCTGATGATAAAATATCAAAATTTGCATGTTGTACCTAATGTGCCAAAGCTTTTGTGTATGGCAAACATCCAGATAAAAGTTACCTAGGAGTGGATAGATGGTTTAGTGGTTAAGGCTCTTGCCTGTGAAGTCTAAGGACCCAAGTTTGATTCCCCAGGATACACATAAGCCAGATACACAAGGTAGGTCATGTGCCTGGAGCTCATTTGGAGTGGCTGAAGGCCATGGCATGCCTATTCTTTCTCTCTCTTTCTTTCTCTCTTTCTCTCCATATATATATATATATATATATATATATATATATATCTTTCTCTCCCTGTCTCTTGCCTCTTTCTCTCTTAAATAAATAAATAAATAAAATTCCAAAAATTTATCTTGACATTTTACAATGTTATGAAAAAGAATGTAATGTCATTTCCAAATACAATAACATGAAAGGCCTGAGTTAGACATTTAAGGGCAATCTCTCTTTATCTCTCTCTCCTGTCATGTACATAGTAATAAAAATTATGGGAAGTTGCAGTAAGGGATACAATATAACGAGTAATACAACACTTGCCTACAATGCATAAAACTCTGGGTAAAGTGACAATGAAACAGTATAATAAAGTGTAGCTAGTACTTTCTTTTATATTTAAAACTATCCAATCATATATCAAAATCTCTACTGGGACATTTATAAACAAGAAAGAATTTTAATAAGGTAAGTGACATAAATGTACCCATGTATTATGATTTGAGCATCTTGAACTCTCATTAGTCCACTGAAAAGTTTGTACATCATGGCAAACTCCTGGAAGCCTCCAAAGATACTATTTATCATGTGACAGAAACAGGGGCCAAATCAGTTTTATTATTTTCAATAGCTGGCATTTCGGTGGTACCTGACAGTTCTGCAGTACATATCCCTCAATGAAGAGAAATGCATTCTGGGAGGTTAGAGCTAGAGGTGAGATTAGGGTTAGGGTTAAGAGAAGGAGGAAGGTTAGGGTTTAGGGTTTGCATTAGGTTAAAGTTTGAGTTAGGGTAAAAGCTAAGGTATAGGATTCAGGTGTGATTTAGAGTTTTAAGATTAGGATCAGGGTTAGAAAAAGAAAGAAAGAAATGCATTATGGACATAGAATACAAACTGCACTTACAATTTAGAAAAATGTACCTTTGAGCTAAAATGAATCTTGTCTTTACTGGGAGAAAATTTTGTGTTGCTCTTATATTTTATCTTGTGATTACAGACAATACCTTTGTTTAGGACTGTCTTTTCAAGGATATTTGTATAGCTAAGTACAGAGTACTAGTCTTTTCCTAGCAGAGGGAGCCATTATAAAGTATTTGTTTTCCTTAAGTGTGGGGACCTCTCTTACCAAACCCACTGCATGTGCAGGTGTCACATGGCCTTTCACTTTTGTCATGTGTGAAATGGCACTTGAGTAATAGACACACAAATAGCAATGCTATAAGTACTCCTGGTACTATGAGTAAAAAACCCACTGTCTGACCCAGGGGTCTTCTGTTTTGGCCAACACCCTTGCAATGGTGGCAAATCATCTTGTAATTTATAATTAGGTAACTAATGCACCAGGTGTCACATGCATCTGGAGTTCATTTGCAGAGGCTGAAGGCCCTGGTGCTCCCATTCTATCAATCTCTCTCTCTCTCTCTCTTTAAATAAATAAATATAAATGAAAAATATAAAAGAACATATCCTGATTGAAATATTCTTCATTCATTTGTCTTGAACAAGCCAAAGACTCAGCTATCAAAACATCTACTGATTCAAGGAGTGACACTGTGTGGTCATATTCTCCTAGAACCTTCCCAAGAGAACCATAGCACTTCATTTGCTCTAAGAATTGTGTTTAGCAGAACATCCAGTGAATGGACATGCTACAAGCTTAGTATTCTGTGAATGTCACCAGGATTGCCATGGATACCACTTTTATGGAGTTACTGAACATCTCATCTCAACAGGCAGGTAACATGCTATGATTCCACATACCCATCACCGTGTGAGCATGTGCTAAAATGAAGGCACCAGAACCAGGACTCTGTCTCTTAATTGGGCCAATTAATAATGCTGAGGGTGTGAAGGTTGAGCCCTTTTTTGCTCTTGTTCTGTGTCTGTTGATCAGAATCTCCTCACATACCTCCAACCTCTTTGCCATGCTGTGGAAGCTCAGCGTGGAATAAAACTGCAAGGTATGTCAAGAATGGCTTCTCCTCCCACAAAGACCAGGCAGAGAGTATGGTTCACAGTAACACTTTTCATCATATAAGCATTTTCTGAAAAGGGGCAGTTTTTATAATAGGCTTTGTCAAAAAGCCCAAGTTAACTTAGGCCACCTAAACATCACAATAGGATTATTAGATTACATCACACTCTCTGTGGGCTGGAGTTTGAAATAAATAACCAAGCAAGTTAGAGCTCTATGAATGCCTCCCATTTTAAACTAATAAAATCCATATAGGTCTAAACCAAAGTTGCCAGATGAAGAAAGAACAAGCAGTTTCAGGGGATTATTTAAACATACTTTATGTATTATTCATAGTGAGACATTTGCTGGATCTTATTTTCTTCTAAGCTCTCTCTAAATATTCCCACCAAAGAAGAAGCAGTTATAATTTGTACAGAGCAAACACATGTCACGTGCTCCCAGCCCATCAACACCAGAACAACGGAGAACACGGGGGTGGCTAGGACGGTGTGTTTTCAATATGGCCAACAGAGGTCCACCAGTCCCGAGAGTTGAGTTAACACCCCTATGCAAGGAAGAGAGGTGGCCATAAGTGCGCGTCATTCACAGAACAAGTGAGCATGACAGGAGTTCCTTCCTTCCACAGGACATAAAATTAAAAACATAAACTTGGCATGGGGGCTGCCTATTGGAAAGTTCTTTGCTACGTGTGAATGTAAAATGAAGACATGATTTCCATGTTCAAGAAGCATACACAACCTAGTGGAGTAGACTAAACACACACATGAAATTTTCACAAATAATACAGCTCAGTTATTATGCACTCTAAACGAGCAGTCTAGACAGTATGTGTAATAGATACTATATGAGTAGGAACTCTGTTTTGGAAAAAAGGCATTCCACACATGTCAAGTTTAGTGTTGGGTTTTTAAGATGGGAAGGCATAGACACTTGAGGTGTGCATGCAGTAGGAGTTCTAACTCAGGCAAAGGAAAAAGCTAGCCTAGCTTATGGCAATTCTAAACATGCATTCCATAAATATGCACACATTCAGGGTAGTTCCTGTACATTCCTGCTGCATTTCCTTGGTAACACACACACAGAGACACATACACACAGACACACACACAAACACAGAAACACACTGTGGTGGTTTGATTCAGGTGTCCCCCATAAACTTAGGTGTTGCGAATGCTAGCTCCCCAGCTGATGGATATTTGGGAATTAATGCCTCCTGGAGGGAGTGTATTGTTGGGGGCGGGCTTATGGGCTTTATAGCCAGTTTCCCCATGCCAGTGTTTGGCACACCCTCCTGTTGCTATGGTCCATCTTATGTTGGCCAGGGGGTGATGTCCACCCTCTGCTCATGCCATCGTTTTTCCCTGCCATCGTGGAGCTTCCCCTCGAGCCTGTAAGCCAAAATAAATCTCTTCTTCCCAGAAGCTGCTCTTGGTTGGGTGATTTCTACCAGCAATGCGAACCGGACTGCAACACACACACATGCACTGAAAGCACACTCTTGACATTCCATTCATTACTCACATCTAATTGAGGTAGTTTACTTGTGAAGAAGAACCATTCCAATAAGGACAGGAAGGGATTAACCTACATCATCTCATTTTGTGCCTACAATACTGAACAGAATTATTACTCTTAAGTTTTACAGATGAAGAAATGGAAGCTTGGAGAGATAACTTTCTTAAAGTCACCAAAGGCAGAACTCCACATCTACCTGCAGATAAATGGGATCTGTGAACACATGCTTCTTCTCCCACACATTCACTCCCAAAACTCTGTGCTACAGTAGAAAATAAAATGTAGACAGCATTGAGGGGATGTGAAAGAAGCTATAGCAAATAAAAGTATTTCTCTCCAAATGAAAGGTGATGATGACCATCCTGACCTTCAGTAAGAGAGTGACATGTTACAGGTGATGTCAGCCAACCTCACCTTCAGTAAGAGAGTGACATGTTACAGGTGATGTCAGCCATCCTGACCTTCAGTAAGTCAGTGGCATGTAAAAACGTTCTGAGGAAGATGCTAGAGATGTCATGGGAGTATACAAAGGAGAAGAGTGAAAGGCATAAAGAAGAATTAGGAAACTGTCTGAAGAATAAGAGTAAGAATACCATAGTAAAGATATGGCTTAGTGGTTAAAGAATTTGCCTGTGATGCCCAAGTTTCCAGGTTCAATTCATGTGGAGGTCAGAGCACAAATTTTGGGTGTCGGTTCTTGTTTGCCATGTTTTTTGAAGTGGGTAGTGTATTCACTTCATTCTTTATCAGGCAAGTTGGCCCATGAAATTCTAGAATGTTTTGCTGTCGCTTCTTCCCTTCTCTTCTTATGTATACTAGAATCACAGATACTAATTCTATATTAGCTTTATGTGGTTCTGGAGGGACATGAACCTAGCTACTCATGTTTGAAAGCAAGCAAGCATGTTGTCCTTTGAGTCATCTCCCCAGGCCCTCTGTGCATTTTAACAGACCAATATGTTGTAGGCACTGTACTACACACTTACACCTGATTTACTTGACTTTCCAAGTTGGAACAGTGCTTCTGGACTAGTAATATGAGTAACTCTCTTAAGAATTTCCATCCAAATTTAATCAGGGAGGAAAAGTCACAGAAGCCCACACACTAGTAGATCAAGTGTACTTCTGAATTTAATTTAAGAGCGGTGTGCAAGGTTATTTGGTCACTGTGGTTTCTTGGGTGCCATAAGCACAACCCAGAGGAGATCAAACTCTCTCAGAAAACTGTGGAATTCAAAGGGCAGCCATGTGGAAGACAGCTCTTCTGCAAGGTCAGCATGCTTGCACTTTCCCTGTGCTTTTGTAACAATTTCTTTCAGTGGGCCTGGGGTCAGATAGGAAATTCTTGATTGCTAAAAGTGATCAAAATTTGCCAGGCATGGTGGTGCATGCTTTTAATCCCAGCACTCGAGATGCAGAGGTAGGTGGATCACCATGAGTTCAAGGCCATCCTGAGACTACACGGTGAATTCCAGGTCAGCCTGGGCTAAAGCAAGAGCCTATCTTTAAAAATTAAAAAAGCCAAACAGACAACTAGTTTAAATATATCTCTAAATTCATATTGAGGCTGCTGGTCCAGGGACCACACTCTGGGTAATAGAGGAGAGATTTGAAGTAAAGTTACTTCTGGGCTCCATATCTGAATCAAATTGACAAGCTACAATATGCATAGAATTAATTTCTTATAAATCAGTGTAAGCTTTTACAATGGGGCCATGCACTTGAAGGTGTGTTTTCATGTATGTATGATGCAAAAGGGGCTGGTTGAATTTAATTAGTGCAAAGAGGTTAAATGAGTGTGTTTATTAGAAAAATGTGGGCTACTACAGTTCCTCCAGAGTCTGAGGTACCACCTTTATATGAGTTGTTCCTGGCTAGCACTGCTTCTAATCACATTTTATGCCTAATACTGTAAGCATTTTTTTTCTTTAATAAGTGAACTTGGCAATGTAAGCCTCTCTATTGAGACTTGTACAGCTTCTTGCAGTCAGCCAAGCCAATGTCTGGTCTAATGCTGTGGTTTTGTGCCCTACTAATTTAGAATGGGATTTTATGGGGAATATGTAGACATAGACAAGACAGCAACACAGGGCAAGGAAAGAGCCGGAGCCCATCACAAGAAAGCAGTAAGTGGGAGTGACAATCCGTCATGGCGGCATAGCTGAGCCAAGTGGTGGCACTGGTTAGGAAAGACATGGAGAGTAATTGTGTAACATGGGGATATTAATAATATCAACCTCTCCGGGTTACCCTGAGAATCAAACTTGATGAAAATTTTGAAAATGTTTTAAACTCTTGCAAGGATTAGACAGATGTTTTGGTGTTATTTTAAGACCTCTGACATACTTTAAATGCTTCAAAGGGGAACAAGTCATGAGGCATGACCACAAGACTTGAATTTGAAGACCCGGGATAAATTTGATTTGCCATTTAACTCTTCATGAACATAAAGTTCGTCATATGCAAACTGGAAATATGAAGTCACCAATATGAAATCACAAACTGATGTAATTCATATGTGAAAGCTGCACAACACATCCAGGAAGAAATGGCCTCCATAAAGCCATCCAGCTGGGAGGACGAGCTTCAGGCTGACAGGTGCCAAGTAGCGGACAAAAGGCGGGTGCTGGGCTTGGTCACTGCTGCTTCACTCAGCTGCTCAGCGATGGCTCCCAAGGTTCACTGAGCTGTTCTTAGCATCTGGATTTTGTCTTCTGCTTGTCATCACAGTTGCTATTGTCATGACTCAGTTATCAGAATTGTACCCAAGGAAGATAGCAGGAGAAAATGGGGAAGGTGTCACAACTATGCGTGTTCCTTTTACTAGAAAAGTAAACACTTCCAAGAATTACCCACCCTCCTCGGCAGAAAGTTACTTAGATCACATTACTACCTATATCTGCATCTTTATTATATATCTGCTTGCTGAATGGCATGGCTATGTCTACCTGGGAAGTTGGCTTGAAAAAGCATATATATATATATATCTTGTATATATACATATATAAATTTTTACTTGTGTGTGTGTAGTGTGTGCACATGTATGTGTCTTTGTAGTGCTCCTTGCATTTGCTGAGGGGTCCACTCACGCATGGTGGGCAGAGATGAGTATCAAGTATCCGGCTCCATCACTCTTCTGCCTGTTCTTATTTTGAGCAGGAATCTCTTACCTCTCCTTTACAAGCTCCTATGATTCCTGAAGTCAAGTGGTCTCAGCCTCCCTCATGCCCTCATAATTGTGTTGTTTGTACAGGAAGTTATGTATATGTTTGTTTGTTTGTTTTGTTTTGTTTTGTTATTTTGAGGTAGGGTTTCACTCTAGCCCAGACTTACCTGGAATTCACTATGTAGTCTCAGGGTGCCCTCGAACTCATAGCAATCCTCCTACCTCTGCCTCCCAAGTGCTGGGATTAAAGGCGTGTGCCACCACACCCAGCTCCATACATATTTTTTCTCAAGATATCACTACTTTTTCCAAGCTAGTCTTAAATTCCTAGGCTCCGACAGCACTCTTGCATTGCATTAGCTGGCACCAGAGGTAGGTGCCACTCTACCTGACTCTCATATTTTACTGGAAAGATGCTATACCAGAGTTAGGCAAGAGAAAGAGAGAGTGAGTGACAAACCACCAGCATTGGCTATGCTCATGGCAGAGACTTTGGCATGGTATTCTAATGAAGACTCGATGACACTGAGTCACTCAGCTAAATTCAATGAGGAAAGCTAGAAAAATAAAAACACTTTGGTTTCTAGACCACAAGCTCATATCACATGGACTTGGCCAAAAGACAATTTTAATTTTAACTTGTATTTTCCAAGATGCCTCTTATTATATAACAACCTTTTTTGTTTTGTTTTGTTTTGCTTTTCAAGGTAAGGTCTCACTCTAGCTCAGGCTGACCTGGAATTCACTATGTAGTCTCAGACTGGCCTCAAACTCACAGTGATCATCCTACCTCTGCTTCTTGAATGCTGGATTAAAGGTGTGCACTACCAGGCCTGGCTAATAACCTTATTTTTAATTTCTACAAGGCCAACAGTTTAATGAAAAGATTCTAGAGCTAGTAGAATTGTATTTAGAATCTTGACATGGATCAGTGTCATGCCAACACAGTTTCAACTGAGGAAACCCTAGGTAAGAAAATAGCTGTATTGGGCTCTACCAACTTAGCCTACCCATGTGCCCACTTTGCCAATGGTGATGCTTAGAATCAGGTGAGGGTTATATATTGTTTGTTGATCACTAGAATAAGTACAAAACAAATCCTAAATTTGGCATGCCATCTTAGTTTTTTTTTTTTAAATTTAATTTATTAGTTTTCTTTTCAGTAAATACAGGCAGTTTGGTACCATTATTTAGGCTCATCTGTGATCTACCCCCTCCCATTAGACCCTCCTTGTTATTGAAAATGGGTCGTGCATTGTGGAGTTAGCCCCCAGTTATTAGTATGATAAATGTCCATAAACAATCTCTTGTTCCTTTGGCAGGGTTCATATTGGAATCCCTTTGCATCTGAGGTTTAAGAACATGGTGGCCCACCCCAACAGTAGGCCCTGGTTTACCCATAGAATGCTCTGATAACAGTCAGGACCTGGCCAGTGCCATAACAGAATGTGCTGGGAACATGGCCAAGGGAAGTCATGCTTGTCTCATGGAACACTGTTCAGGTTATTTTCAAGCCAAATGCACCTGCTTCCACTTGTCTTTCCATGCAAAGTGGCAAGAGCTTGTTAGGAAACAACTCTCATATCTGTGAAGTCTGATGAATCTCATCATCCTGACAAGTGATAGCCCTCATTTGTAGAAATGTGGAACTGAAATCGTGTGAAGACCATCCACCCACAGAAAACACTCAAAATCTTCCTTTGGAAACAACTTGTTTTCCTCCTCACTAGTAACAGTGGCTGCATGTTCTTCAAGAAACAACCATAGTTTCTGTGAGCCACTGGCCTTTGAAGGTCCTTATATGAAATAAGATGTATGCTCCCACAAAACAGGTTTCAATGAAATAAGGCAATGTGCTTATGCATCAAATCAAGCAGAAATTGTCATACTGAATGGTCTTTAGGACATTTGCCTAAAAGTTGGGTCAATATGGTAGGAATATTTTGATCCTGTTTAAGTAGATATAGTGGATGTTGAAACCTGTGTGTTACTTGACTCATTGCTGTGACCAAATACCTACCTATAAGAAGCAGCCTAAATAAGGAGGAGTTGACATTGGCTTACCATACCCAAGGGCACATTTCCTTCATAGCTGAGAAGCCATGGCAGTGGGACCTGCAGTCAGGAAGCAGGTATGATCAGAAAGTAGGGCTGGGCCAGGAAACCTCACAGTAGGGGCATGGATAGATGTCTCAGTGGATAAAAGCACTTTGCATATAAGACCAGAGGCTATATCCCCAGAGCCAATGTAAAAGCCAGATGCAGAAGTCAGCGTCTGATCCCAGACCTCCTGTGGACAGAGGGAGGCAGAAACAGGAAAATCTTGGATGCTCACCTGCCATACAGTGTTGAATAACTAGAGACCCTGTGTCAGACAGGTGGAAGATGAGATCTGATACTGCAGTTGTCCTCTGACTTCCACACATGTGCCTGCATCACACACAAGAACCCCCCCAACAAAATAAATAAATAAAATAAAATTTAAAATAGTAACACCTCAAGGCTAATCCTTAGTGAGCCACTTCCTTCCACAAAGCTCCATTTCCTATAGATTCCACAACCATCCTAAACAGTGCCACCAGATGGTGACCAATTGTTTAAACACATAAGCCTATGGGGGCCATTTCACATTCAAACCACACTTACCATAGAAAATAAACTCGAGTGACCAGTAATAATTACCATAACGTGTCATATCCATAGGCATGGCCCCTCTCCCACAATGACCAACTGCTCTTCTCACAGTTCCATGATGAATACCAGCAACCCCATAAGGAGGACTCTCTGTGGATGATACAAACATAAGATGTGTCCATACAAAATTTCTATTTAATAAAAAAAAATGGAAGATTCAGATTTGATTATTATTTTGTAAAAGTGAATCTTTATTGTGTAAAAAATTCTTCCAGCTATTTACTGGGTGTCCTGCCAGTCAGAATGTGGAGCTCACTACCTGTGGTCATTTAGTTTACTGATGTTCTCCCTCTCACCTCCTCATGTCCTGAGTCACTTAAACATCTGTCCTTGCTGTGCATAAATCTCATGTTTTCTGTTTTGTCTCTGGTAGTGATGTTTTATGAACCCTCCTCACTGTAAGTTCTTCAAGGGCAAGAACTACAACTTCCATTCCTATACAAATGACCCCACAGCACCATGTAACAAGCAACAACAGAGGATTGATGGCCACATTAGTCAGTCGGGGATCAGATTCACTATCAGTTACAGCATCTGTGAAAATAATATTCACATCAACTTTAGAAGGATTTTCTTCACCACTGCCTGAAGCTTTCCTTCTCCCCCTTTGGATGACTTCAACAATCAGTACTTAGAATTTAAAATTTTAGGAAAGAAAATCAAATATATTCCAAATTTCAGGGTGTGTGGCATTAAATAGATAAATGCAAACATTTTATTATACTTTATTTGATTGTACATTGTTTCATAACACCCTTAGTTCAGCCTGGTGGCCATAGACAGTTCTAGTTTCCTTTCAAAGTGTTGAGAAACAGAGACTTGAGACTAATTTTCTGTAATGCTATATGGGAAAACAGTAAATGATGATCTCAAAGCCCATAGGTCTTTTGGCTCAGACAGTCTCTTTTTACATTCTTCTCAGCTCCTTAATCCTGCAAATCAAGATCTCTGTGTGTTAAATGGTGGTTAAGTCTAATAACGTACTCTGTGCTGGTGTTTGCAAGCTAACGTCAATGTCTTCAACAGGAAAGCGTGTCACGGGGCTAGGATGGAGCACCATTGGTAGTGTGTTTGCCTTACAGCACAAAGCCTCATGATTGACCCACAGCTCTGCAGAAAATAGGGGATAAAAGTCTCCCCGTAATTCAAGCACTCTGGAGGTGGAGGTAAGGGGAACAGTAATGCAGTTACTCTAAGATATTTTGAGGCCACTTTGGGATATATGACCCTATCTCAAAAGAAAAAAAAATTCTCTTCTATGTGCAATACAATTTTCTTTTATTATTAGGCAATCCAAGCTTAAATGGCTCCACAGACTTAGAAAGACTAAAACTTAAGTGCATTAGCAAGCCTCTTAGTAGAGAAAATTAGAACCTATGGATGGCCAAATTTCCTATATTCAGAATTCATGGAGAGTCTATAATTCAATTTTACAAAGAGGATTGGGAATTTAAAGCAACCCAGAAATCACAGCTTTGGCAAAAGAAAAGAGATTAATTCCTATGCAGTTGTCAAAATTCTGCATTCATAAACTGAGTGTGCTCTAAATTTTGTGAAAATATACCCTTTGAGTCCAATTTCAAAAAGGAAGAACATTTTAAGACACTAAAAAGCAAAAAGCATCTTAGATGTTAAATAGATGGGTTTTCCACTAAAATAAAGATGTTGATGCATTATGTCTCAAGGAATCAGAAACACATGGATTAAGATTTACTTAGAACAAACATAGGTTTGAATGTGGAGAGAAAGCAATGGACAGAGTCTGCTAAGCGCTTCCTTCAATCCCAAATATTTGTAAAAAGGATTTGAGATGTTTCCAACACAAGACAAGTTTCCAATGTCTAGTTGGATTATATAGTTTACTAGAAATTGTCATTCACCTATTATTTTTCTGGCCCCGAGACAGCTATCATGCAGTCTTACTTACACATCTTCCTCAAAATGAAATGGCTATTCCTACAGAAAACAGCCTTGTGCTAGTCTATAAAAGTCAACACAAAGCGGTGATGAATGAATTCATCTTGAATGTGAGGCAGTTCCTACACCTATGGATGCAGGTGAACGCTTTACTTCCAGAATGGCCATCCACAACGCTTTCTGATGTCTTTCCAGCCACTTCAGCAAAAGTGCCTTTCCGTGTCATTCACTCTCTTTGCATGGAAAGCTGGTTTTTCTCTGGCAATAGGTGACATTTTCCTGGCCCAGCCATCACATGCCTAGAAGGTTTCTACTCTTGCAGGAAGGCAAATTCTAGCCAAAGTAGCTGGCTGACACGCGAGGGCTTCAAATCCGCCAGACACAGACAGACAGACAGACAGCAACTGGCGCCATGCTGCACATTCCTACCCATCTTCAGCATTCCCAGCACATTATGGAGAGTCAAAGTTCTTCTCGTTGTTTTTAGCAAGTTAACTTAAGTCCTTAAGATTTAGAAGCTAAAATAGAGCTCAGTACATTGAGGAACGGAGGAATTTTAATGCAATCATCTAAGTATAATCATTGGAGCCATGGTTTTCAGACTTGGCTGTACATTGTCATTGCCTGGGGCACTTAAGAACAAAAATAACAATCCCTAGGTTCCTTACTCCTGAGATTCTGATATAATTGATCTCTGGAACAGCCTAGACCTTTCCAAATAATTCTACTGTGTATTCGAGGTTTATAACCTCTCATCTCGGGTTACTGGACTTGCTATCATAATCAGCTACATATTGGAACTCTGGCTATATATTTAAAATCATTCTTAACCTATTGATTCTAATGTGCAAAATCCTCCCCTAGAAATTCTGACTTAAGTTGTTTACTATTCACTATGATGTAAGCTTTATGAGATTTATCTACAATGCTTATACACTATTCAACATATATAGATATCTAAATGCATAGTGTTATATACAGTCACATGCTGGTGAGTGACAGGGACACTTTTTGAGAACCTTATCTTCAGAAACTTTGTTACGGTGTGAATATCATTGGCTATATTTGCCCAAACTGAGGAGGCTATGATGCCATGGAGGATACATTCTTCTGGGACCACCATCATGTATATGGTTTACTGACCAACACATTATTCTTAGGCACATGAATGCCAATGCTTATTATGGTTTGAATATGTAGGTCCTCCCATAGATTTACATGTCAAATGTTTGGACACCAAGTGGTATCCTCATTTTGGGAGTTTCTAGAAACACTAGAGAGGGCCTTTGAAGTACCTTATCCTTAGCTTCTTCCTTTTCATTCTCTGTTCTATCTGTGACTATGACAAGAAGCTCTGTCAGGACAATCTCACATGGCCATGTTGTTCTCCTGAAGTAAGTGGGGCTGAGTAATCATGAACCGAACCCTTCTGAAACTGTGAGCCAAAATTGATTGAATAGGCCAGGCATTCTGCCATAGTGGTGAGAAAGTAACAACAGAGATCCATCCATACACACACACACACACACACACACACACACATATATGCATTTATAGTATGTATGAATGCTGAAATGTATGCATAGGTATGTGTGTGATACTATATGTACATACATATGCGTGTATGTATGTATGTAGGTATGGATATGTGACAAGCTTTTAAACCAGGTGCTTGTGGTGGCCACCTTCAGACAGTGCCCAGTGATTCTTACTTTCTGGCATGTAAGTGTTGTGTCTTCCCAGCCTGAATCAGATCAGGATTGAGCTGTGTGACAATGGAGTGGGACAGAAATAGTGAGGTGTAAGTCACACAATACGTTGCAGCTTTGCCCTTGGTCTCTCTGTCTGGTGTGTCACATGGACTTGAGAATTCCTGTAGCAAGGCTTTTGTGGAAAGAAGCCGGAGCATCCTACCAACAATGAGAACCATTTTGTCTTTCATACAAGGGGGCCTCGACAGTGGCTCTGTCATCCCTATTCGAGTCATCAGATGGCCAAGTCTCCCACTTAGTGAAGCCCTGGGCTGTAACTGCACCAAGACTTCCTGCACGCCTGCCCAAGGGAACTTTGAGAGATCTGAAGCCAATAAGACTTCAAGTGATTTCTTAAGCAGCATTTATCCAATAGCATTATTATTTCCATTTTATTGTTGAGGAAACTGAACTATGGAGAGATTAAGTGACATCTATAATTATGCAGCTATAAGGTATCTATGTGGGAATCAATGTTATTAGTCTCTGAGTTCTGTGCTTAAAAGACCTATGCAGTTCTCATCCAGATTGTTAAGTATCATTTGATAGAGAAACAATTATAATGGTGATAACTGCCCAGTGAAAGTAGATCCATGCAGTAGATCTTTCATGTTATCTTAGCAATACCAGTTGTTGATAGTAATTAGACCATTAGAATATTTCTTTCGCTTAACTGCTCTACAATTCTATTTTTTTCCCTTTAGTACACAGGTTAGGAGTTCTTGGAGTTTCATCCATTCTAGTCCTCTAACATTTTAATGATCTTCCAAAACATGAATTGTAGAATCTATGTTACAAGTGGATCAGCAAGCAGATCCTTATATCTGAACCTCTTATGTTTCAAGCTTAGCTCTCAATTAGGATTTTGCAACTTCCAAGAATTAAGAAAGTAGAGAATGTATTTTCAGAAAATTTTTACACATTATAAGGAAAAGTCCAAGAGTCTGGGAAGCAGGAAGATCTCTGCTATGGCTCTATAGTCATTAGCTGCGTGACTTGAGGGACAGCAAGGGGCACTTAGATACCATTCCTAGCAATTGTGATTAAATTCATGTGGAATGGGGCCTAAGTGTGGGTCTTTGTAAAGCTGCATGATTCAATATACAGCCGGGGTTGCGCGCTATTGATGTAATCTTTTGCAATCTCAGTTTCCTCCTTTGTTAAGTGGAGATAATAATACTGAGCCCTTGGTGGTTTGGGTGAGGATTAAGGGTAATTACCACAAAGCTCCAAGTATGGTGCTTGGCTCATAGATGTTGCACAGTGGACGCCATCCACCAGTATTTGTGGTTTGCTTTAAACTTTTTAATGCATTACACAAAAGTATATAGTTACTCAGACACTGACTTCTTTTCCTTGGAGAGCTTTGTATACTTAGAAATACCTTCCAGTTCAAGCTGCAAGTAAATACACATCTATCTTTTTTTCAAGTTTCTTATGATTTTATTTTTACACTTATCACATCTATCTGGAATTTATCTTAAGTAATGTAGGGTGGGGCCAGGGAATTTTTTTTCACGGAGTCAGTTTTCTCTTTTGTATACACAAAAGCCTTTCTTCCTACAATGATTTGTGAAGTGTCCTCAGAAAAGTGGAATTTGATTTTTTTAGGTATGTACCCATATTTATTTCTTACATAATAACTATTATAAATGGAATACTCCTATATTCTTATTTTAATATTTTATAAGCATGTAATTATTAGGGTTTTACAATGGCCTTTATATCTGTTGGGTAAAGTTTTCTTCCACTAGAAACTTCTTCAATAATTTTGGCAGAGGTATCCTTTAAAAATATCAACTGCTTAAAGGGCCTAAGATCCTTCAGTACTGCCTCATCTACTAATCATTAAATTTATCTGATATTTTTCAACTAAAATTTCCCTTCAGTAGAGATGCCTTTATCTTGTTACAATGAGTACTTTTCCTATACCTCCAAATCCAGGGAGTCATCCAGCTTGGAAACAGAAATCTTCAAGCACTGTGTGAAAATGTGCTCAGACCTTCTCGATCTAGCCCCACTTTATTGGGAGACTCAGTTGGACCCTCTTCACATGCCCCTAGAACCACCTCTCCAGCCTCACTGGCAGTTTGTAGCATGACAGACAAGGATGTGAATAATGCTTGGCATTTTTTACTTCTTTCCACGAGATATCTCTGCTAAGTATATAGCATGTGTTATGTCATGCAGTTATTTGAGAATAAGTCCTCAAATTCTTTGCACTCCTTTCTTCAAATGACAGAGCCTAAGTCTCCTTTCCTTTAGATATTTTAGAGATTGCAATTAAGGATTTTTTTTTTTTTTGCAAAGGATTAGAAAGCAGTATAAATTATGACATGAGACTCAAGATTTGGTTAAAAAGGTACTGCCTTGTTATCCTCAATTTCTCCTATGGATTCCGTAGTGGCCAGCCACCATACTGGTAGAACACTCAAGTACCCCTGGAAAGAGATTCACCTGGCAAGGAGCTTTGACCTCCTGCCAGGAGTTAGTAGTGACTTACCAGCTACATAGGCAACAACTGGAACGTGATCCACTAACCCTAGTCACACCTTGTGTGGCCTCAGCTCCAGGGGGCTATTTGACCACAACTTCCTGAGAGGTATCAAACTAGTTACACAGCTAAATCCCTTCAGATTTATATGAGAGTGTTTGTTTATTATTGTTGGAAATAGCTGGATTTAATGTAGCATGCAGCAATAGAATACTATAAGGCTTTGATTAACCTTCACAAATAATCTGGGACATAATTAACATTATGACTCTCTGATTGTACAGAAGGATAAAATGAGGCATCCACATGCGATCAGGATCTGAGTACTGGACCCCAAGCTCACCCAAAACCCAAGCTCTTGTAATGTGCTCTTGTAACTGTGTATTTTCACATGCTGAGTCTCCAACTCCATTTGTTCCTCCCTCGATTCAATCCTTATAAAACCTATATAGAGAGTACAAAAGGAAAAGGCCAGGATAACTATGCCAATGAGGATATGTCAATATTATGCTGACAAAGTAGAGATGGCAAATGAGGATTTATGCAGATGCGTGACTTTGGCCTCACAAGAAATTGTAACGAACTATTTCAATCATTAAGCACCTGTTAGGCACCTGATGTGTGGTAAATTCAGCATCTTGTTCTTAGTATCATTCCAGAGGAGACACAGTTTTACTTCTATATTCTAAATAATTACACTGAAAAATACTAGCATACTCCAAATACAAAGGATGAATTTCATGCAAAGCCCCTAGTTAAGAATAAATTGAAGAAAAATAATAAGAACAATAGCAGACATGTCACAGAAGAAACAGCATGAGTTTCAAATGATAAACATTTGAAATGGGGATGGGCTACCCTCACATGCAAATTAATGAGAATTAAATTAATGAATCCTTCAGACAAAGTAGCAGAAAATACCTCCCAACTTTATTGACATCTGTTTGTGGTATACAATGTGATGTTGTGAAGTCACTTCAAATGTCATTGTCATCACCACTTTTGCTACTTCTCTCTCTCTCCCCCCCCATGTAAGATCTACTCTAACTTTGATATAACTCTGATAAAGTAATTTTCCTCAATGATGGGTGTAGTAATAAATTACTAGATGCACAGGAAGTAATTCTGTAGCACATACGAGGAATATTAAAAACATCATAGTCAGGGTTGAAGAGATGGCTTACTGTTTCAGACACTTGCTTTCAAAGACTAAGGACCCGGGTTTGATTCCTTAGTACCCACATAAGTCAGATGCACATGATGGCACATGTGTCTGGAGTTTATTTGCAGTGGTTGGAGACCCAAGCACTCTCTCGCTCTAAATAAAATATTTTTAAAATGTCACAGTCAAAATATAAAAATAATGTTATGCTCTTTGAACCAGCAGCGCCATTTCTTCTTGTTTATTTTTAAATATTAGTCACATGAAGATTTTCAGTGTAACTGTATTTAGAATATAAGAAAAAAAGGTAGTAAACTGAACATAAGGAAGGTATAAAGTAAATTAATATGACCACAAGGTGAAAGGTCATGTTGTCCTTAGAGATGATATCTGATAAGAATATGTGAACAATAGTAGAACCAAGATATTGAGTTATAATTAATTGGTGAATTTGGATGAGAGGTTACTTTCATATTCTAGTTTACCTACATTTAAAGATCAGAAGGATCAGAAGCAAATTCCTAGGACTGCTGGAATAAGTACCATAAATGAGAAAAGTCTATGTTCTTATTGGTATGGAGAAACTAGAAGTTGAAAATCAAGTTATAGTACCCCAAGACAAGCTCTCCTATGCCTTGAGGAAAATAACTATCCTTTGCTTCCTTGGCTACTAATCTACCCTGGCTTCTGTGATTTGTGGTAGCCTCTCTGCCTCTGTCTTCACATGGCTTTCTCCCTGTGTCTTTTTTTTTTTTTTTAACATGGTCATCTTCTTATAAGAGCACCAGTTGTGTTGAATTAAAAGCCTGGGCTTGCCAGGCTTGGTAGTGCATGCCTTTAATCCCAGCACTTGGGAGGCAGAGGTCGGAGGATTGCCATGAGTTTGAGGCCACCCTGAGATTACATAGTGAATTCCACGTCAGCCCAGGCTAGAGTGAGACCCTACCTTTAAAACTAAAAAAGGAAAGAAAGAAAGAAAAAAAGAAAAGCCAAGCCTTATCCAACATGACCACATCCTTAAATAAGAAATTCTTCATCAATTACCCTCATCTGAGATTCAGATGAAGTCCCATTGTAAGACAATAAAGTTTCATATTTCAATATTTGAGAGTG